>NC_085052.1:1168501-1173501 GCF_963662255.1 Cinclus cinclus
GGATGTTTCTCACGGAGCATGGCTGATCAGGGAGGCTTTTATTACTGTACACATTTAAGTATCTGCTGGCATTTCGGGGCTGTTCCGCCAGCACAGTACCTCACGTGTTAAAGAACAAACCCACCGTAAATTGCAGAGCAGTCAGTAAAAAGATGCCACAGAAAAAGTGTCCCTGGGAAATTAGGTTGACCCAAAGAAAAGCAAATAAAAGAAAGGAAAAGGCCCATATTTTCTTTGCGGTGTTGCTGAAAAGGATGGGAGTATCATTTTCATAGTGGAATAATGTTTTCTGGGAAAACACAAAAGCAGATGTTCCTCATTAGGAACACCCATTGTCTACATATCACAAGTATGAACAGATAAATCTCTCCTATTTCACCCATACATTCCAAGGGCTGTAAATGATTACAGGATGCCGCTGTAACTGCTAAACCAAAACCACACTCTGGGCTAGAACCATTCCTCCGTGCCACCAGCAGATATTTCACTGGGGAGGGATGGAAATTCCTGCTCTGAGCCAGACCCTTGACTTGTGGCTGCCCCTCCGGGGGTGTCCCCAGGGCCGGGGGTGGCTCTGGGTGCCGCTGGCCGGGCCGGGAGCGCGGAGCCGGGAGCGCTGGCGGAGCGTGGCCAGAGCCCGCTCGGGTTTCCAGAGGGTTTCCAGATGGCACCATCACAGCCCTACTGCTCACTGGCATCTCCGTGGGCAGTAAATACCCCCCTCCCCGATAAATCTGGCATTATTCTATAGAGTTTAGGAGACTTATCATTCCAAGTGTGTCCTACTTTCCTGTATGGAAGCCAGACATCTGCTTATCCCATTTCTTTCATACGGAGTTTGGAATAGCTGTAGTTTGGGGGAATAAAAAGTTTTGTCATATTTAACAGCTGTTACAAAATTTCAATCCCATAGGCTCTTAAAATACCTTTTGCCTGACCTCAGATTTGGGAGATTATTGACATTGCTGGTAGCCACCCCCCCTTAACCTTTCCCTGGCTGTAATTTCACATTATTTTCCCTAAATCACTTGGCAGTGGCAGGGTTGTTTATTTTTATTATTATTACTATTACTATTACTATTACTATTACTATTACTATTACTATTACTATTACTATTACTATTACTATGTATGTTTGTTTGTTTGTTTGTTTTTTGCTGCCAGCTCACCGGGGCAGCTCTTTAATTCCTCCCTACTCCAAGTTTACACCTTCGGCAGGGTGGCGGTGGCGGCTGGAGGGCGAGGGGCTTTTTTTTTTTTTTCTTTTTTTTCGTCAGCAGCGTTTCCTTTCACTTCCCGTCACAAAGGTGAGAGCCGCTGACCTTTGCTGGCAGTCCCGGCCGCTGAATTATTCATGTGATTGACTTTTTGTCAGTGCACACAGTTGTGCTCTGGGACATTTTATTCATTTACCTCATTTAAAGCGCCTTTCTGCACCTGTTCAAGTATTAATATCATGTAATTTGGGCCTAATGCCGATTTTGCTGAACACTCATTATATTTTTTATTAGCTATATTTCCAAACGATTATGTATGATTATTACCAAGCCTTACAAACAGCAATGGGTTATTCCCTAGACCTTTACATCTTCTTGTCAGGTTGTTTTCAGAAGCAAGGAGGATAAACATTTGACCAGTCCCAATGTTTTTATTCCTACTCCATATCCAACCAGAGAACTTAAAGCTTTTTCCCTTATGGCTTTGCGAAAGCATGATTAAATCCAACTCTGCAGAAGCTGTACAAATGCCAGCATTTATAAGGTCAACGCTTTTGTTAAAAATGCTATGTAAATGAGGATCTGCAAAAAGGGACATTAAATAAAATTAAATTCATTGTCTTCTTTAATGTCATTTACATTTTGGCTAAGCCCTGGCCTGTCAAGGAGGATTTTTAAAATAATTTTAATTACACATCATTTAGGGATCCAAGGTTTTCTATTCAGTAGCATTTGGATAACCTGCAAAATGGTGACTGTTTATTAACTTCTTAAATGACAACTTGTCATTTCATCTGCATAATGCAATGAAAACAGAGTAGTTTGGTGTCTTTTTTTTTTTTTTTTAATTCTTATTTTCTTTAAGATGTGCACCAAACTGCTGGAAGAACAGACCTTAAAATAGCTCAGCTGCTCTTTTGCTTTCAGCATCCTATTGGCACTACCAAGTTCAGAGTATATTAAAAAATTACGACTTTCCTGGGTAACCAGTTCTGGAAAAAATTGCCATCAGGAACCCGACATTGATTTTTTTTTTCTCCTTAAGAAGGTGGTTTATTGTAGATTAATGGGTTTAGCTGCGAGGGATCTGTTTGCAGACAGGGGTAGCTGGATTGGGGTTTGAGGCGTGCAGGTACGAACACCTCTCACCTGTTCAAACCAGGACACGGCACACGCCGGGGCTTCAAATACCCATCAAAACAGAGCAAAAAAAGGCAAACCAAAACCATCTCTGTAACTCAGCCCCTCCGAGCTCCCCCACACCCCAGAACCAGGACTTTGGACGTGCTTCCTTCTCCCTTTTGCTTTCTTTCCCTCGGGTCATCTAAGTCACAGCATTTACATCGCTCTCTCGTAATCCCTGCTCCTAACCCGCAGCCCAGGAAATTGTGGGAATACCTGGGATGCTGGCGGAGCGGTGTGCTGGGGGAAGGCTCCCAGAGCAATGTTGTTCCCCAGGAAATCCCAAACGTGCCGGGTGAGACTCCTGCACCGCTTCCCCCCCACTTCTAATACTTGATTATTTGAAGCCCAAAGCATTGCGCGGCTCTAGGAGGAGGGAATAATAAAATCCCGTGCTTTTGTGAGAGAGGAAAAGCGGGGGAAGGGATTTAAGCAAAGCTGTCAAAAACTATACTCCAGGAGGGACCCTGATACAAACCATCCCGGGCTTCTGCTGCAGCCTTATCAGGTGAAAAGCAAAGATACTGCCAGAGCCTGTAATTTTGTTAGGATGCCTTTGATGAATTGGATTAGGTTATGGAAAAATCTTTCAAACTCAGAGTTCTGGTACGTGAGCTTCCAGGAAGTAAATAATTACTCTCAGACAGCAGATAATTAAAAAAAACAACCTGTGAAACACAAAGTGGTAGAAATGGGTTTAATAAGGCTCCGTTGCTAACGCAGAGAGATTTCGGGGGGCCGGGGGTAGGAGCAGCCCCGGTGTTGGGTTACTCGCAGGGCTGAGCAGGGAGTGCTTTGCGGGGCTGGAGGAGGTGGAAATTCCAGGCTGGGAGGATGGAAATTGTCACCGGGGATGCCAGGGGTGATTGACACGCGGGGCGAGGGGAAGGGGACGCGGGAGCTCAACCTGCGCTTGGCAGCCCCGGCGGAGCTCAGGAAAATGAGAGCCATTCACCCGGGTCCCGCTGCCAGCCGAGCTTGTTTATCTTAACAGCAAATCTCGCAAAAACGGTTGTGGTCAAACCTGTACAACACAACCTTATACTGGCATTATTAATGCCCTGTTAAAATAAAGATGTAACTGAAAAAAAAAAAATCTGGAGCTGGGGAATTTTACAGGCTGAGGGGCACTCTGGGCTTTACGAGATGTGAGTTTGATGTTAACTGTTTTGGTTCTTTAATGTTTTAAGCCGAGGAAAACTTGCTGGTTCCTCGGTGTATCAGCTCAGCTCAAACAGAACATAGCTGGCTCTGCTCTAGGTTTTATTTTGCTATTGAACAAGCTCTCCTTATTTCTCCAAGATGGAAAATATCCAGAGTGTAAACAGCGTTTGTTGGGGAGAAAGGGAAAGTGTTTGTTCCACAGGGTTTGGAGATTTCCAGGTGGTGGGGCTGGAGGCAAATAAAAAATGCCTAATAAATAATAATAATAATAATAATAATAATAATAATAATAATAATAAATTTATGCCATACTTCGAGCAAAACAAAAGTTTCACAGCCAGCAAAATGCCATGGAGCCCACAGTGGTGTGGCGCCCGTGCCAGGGGCACGGGGAGCAAACTGCAGCATCCGCGCGCGGCAGCGAGGATAGCGCCGTGTTTTCCCAATAATTCACTAGGAAATGAGTTTAACATGTGTGGAAAGGAAGGGGCTTACATTTGTGTTGTTGTAAGACATGTAGCATAGGCCCAGCTAGCGGAAGGAGTCGGCTCCAGCTTGTCTCTCGTGAAAGACGAAACACGGTTACACATCTGGTGAGAAAGAGCAGTTCATTTGCCCAGACAGCTCGCTCTGCAGCCGCTGAAAGGAGCTATTTTGACAGAAACAAAGCCATGGGGGCTGGGGCAAGCGATTAGCGGGATCCTGCTCGCTCAAAACTCCTTGGCCTTAATGATAAAGAAATAGAAAAGGAAATAAAGAAACCTGGCCTAAGCCTCCAGCAGTGTTTAAGGAGGCTTTGGGAAAGTAGCAATACAAACAAGGGCTTCCCTGTCAAATTCCCGCTGCACTTGGTAAAAGTTTCTGAGGAAAAGAAAAAAAGGTTGGAAGAATAGCAGGACAAAAATTAACCTGGAAGCTGAAGGAGTTATTAAAAGGCAAAAGTCCAGCCTCACTTCTGGGAGAAGCTCGTTTTCCTGAGACATGTGCAGGAGAAGAAGTTAATTTGACAGCATGGAGGGTATGGTGCTCTCATTTCAAAGGTGAATTCACCACTGAAAACCTTCACCACACACTTGGTTTGCTCCCTGGCCCCGTGGCTGCACAGAACCTTCAGTTTAGTTATAAAGCAAACAACGAGCCCTATCAAAAACCCCAATCTGGACAAAATAAAAAAATCCCAATCCTCTCGTTGAAGTGAGGTTATTAATGCACAAAGGAGAGATGTGAGTGCCCTTTCTTTTGAATAACAACCAATAAAATTGAATTGGTCTTGGTATTGTGTGGATTGTCAGGAATGCTCTTTACCAATCCAGATTTGATTAGGATTTCCTCTTTATGTTTGTGCAGTTCTTCTGTGCCTCACGAGATGCTGGTGGGCAGCGAGCTGCCTGTGCTAATCCAAACAGGCTTATTAAGCCTTGCAGGGATCCATCAGGG
>NC_085052.1:1178501-1198501 GCF_963662255.1 Cinclus cinclus
CAAGCTGAGTCTACCAAATCCCCGCTCGTGGTTCAGGCTGCGCGGTTTAACGCAGAGCCCAACTTATTTACCCAGGGCCTATTCCAGTGTGCAGCAGGAAAAGGTAATAAATAACTACTAATTAAACATGACTTTAAATAAGGGAGAGTTGCACTTGTGTTGAAAGCCCAAAGACTCTTCCAATGTGAGGAGTGAGTTTGAAAAAATTGAGGCAAACACAGAAAAATCCCAGCGGGTCCTGTGCACGAGCAGCTCAATCTCCATGGATAACAGAGTTATTGGCCACGTGGTTCTCCAGGCTGAGGTGGGACTAAGCCAGCTGAAGAACAAGAAAAAGCACAGGGTGGGATGGAAATGCATAATTTGCTGTGTTGGAGCATCATTAGGGTTTCCCAAACGGAGCCGCGGTTGCTGCAGTGACTGCGGCAGAATCCGCGCGGCTCCGGGGAGATTTGAGGTTTCCGTGCCTTGGCTCCTTGGGTGGGAGCTTTCCTTGGAGCTGCAGCTCCGAGGTACTTCGTGTGACAGTCAGTGACAATCTGAGATGTGCGTGATGTCATTTTTTATGCATAAGAGTCATATTTACTTATGGCAGCCCAGCTTGCCAGACCAGATTTCTACGACAGGAAAAATGAATTCAGCTGTGAGGACAGTGAAGGCGGTGGTGCTCCCACTGATCTTATTCATTTTTTAAAGCTGAGGATGCAGAAACATGGCCATAGAAACATTGTGCTTGACCCGGGCTCAGAAAGAGTTAAGGTATTAAATGTATCTCACATTTAACCACTTTTTATCTCATTACCTGCTATTTTTGTTTGTGCAAGTTTTCTGCTCTCTGGGAAGTGATCTAAGTGTGACTTCCCCCACTCCTGCTTGTGGAGCTCTAGAGGATGATTCAGCCAGTTGTGCTCGCGCGGGTTTCCCTGCTGTCCTTCCTGTTCAGATCAGCTCCCTGGCACACAAACCACAGGAAAAGTAAAATTTATTACCTCATGTACCATCTTTGAGATCTTTGGAGAGCTTCCTGCAGCTTTTCCAACATTTACCTTCACATGGTCAGGGCTCCTGCATCACTCTGGAATTTCATCTTCTCCTCAGTCGCTTCCAAGCATTGGTTATGGAGTCATGGAATAGTTTGTGTTGTAAGAGACATTAAATCCCATCCAGTCCCCAGCCTGGAGAACATTTCCTGCGAGAAGGGAGCTGTACCTGTGCTGTGGGAGTTGGAGGAGACCCCAGGGGATGAGCTGGTGGGCAGGGCAGTGCTGGGCTGCTCTGCCCTGGAAAGGTGGCCAGGCTGGCTGTCCCCAGCTGCTGGGACTTGCAGACACCCACACTGTGGGCTCCTACCTGTGCATGCCCACCATCAGTCCTGCATCTGGTTGTCAGAGATTCAAGGAATGCTTTGGTTTGGAATGGACCTTAAAACCCATCCTGTTCCAGCCTTGTGTGCCTCCACAGACACACCCCTGGATGTGCAATCATGGAGTTTTATTTGACATGAGCACAGCCCTCGGAGGCACCACCTGGGCTCTCCTCTGATGCCGCTGGTCAAGATCGCTTGGGCCATGTCCAAAATCCTGCTCTGAGAGGAGCTGTGTGCTCAGGACAGCCTGGGGAGGTGCCCAGCAGAGCCCCAGGGTGCTGTGTGTCCCACCAGCCCTCCCACCCGATAGGCTCTGGTCACCCTCCCTGCTCCTGGGACATGCACATCCCACAGGGAATGTTGGATTCCCTCCATCCCCATAACCCCAAAACCCCTCCCAGTGCTCTAACGAAGGAGAGCTGTGGCTCTCTGCACTGGATTAGGCCCAAAGTCAGTAAAACTAAAATTACAAACATAAAATAACTACTTACTGGCACAGCATGGATGTTTTCACACATTCCCCCTATTCCACGAGCTTTCCCGAAGACAGCAATGTAACAGAATATGCTTGAACATATGGTAGAATTAACAATTGATCTGGCTTCTGAAGGTGATATAACATTTTATTCTGTGTGCTACATGTCTGTGTGGATCATTCCATGTGTGCCTGAGTCCTGGAGTGAGGTGCAGCCCCTCAGGGGATTTCCAATCTCATTTACACCGAGGGGTTCTTGTGCCCCACCAGCATCCCCATACTTCCTTTAGGTGTCATTTAAAATCCAGAATAATTTTGATTTACAAACCATTGTAACTCCTCATTGTGGTGTCTCTGCCACAGCTCTTTGCCTGTCGAGCCACGTTGCACCATTGGTTCATCCTTGGGGTTTTTATTGTGTTTTTCTGTGGTTTCAGGAGAGCTCCCAGTTAGCAAAAGGAGCTCTCCCTTAATTTGCCCTGTTGTGATAAACAACCCTCCTGATTACCTATGATTCCTGCAGTATAATTTTCAGATTACTTGGCTCTCCTGGGTTCTGGTTGTGCAAAGATGCTTCTGGCTTGGCATGACATCATCTGAGCTCCCAAATAATCCCAGCCTTAATTACCTGCGGGTATAAATTCAGTGTGCTCCACTCTTTAAGATGTGGATTCCTCCATCTGACAGCATGGCACAGAAGTGTAGAGAACTTAGTTCATACTAAAAAAGACAAAGGAAATAGAAAAATAGATGAATAAATCTAAGAGCAAGTTCTGGTGTCTGTAGTTGCTGTAAGAGCAACCTTGGAGAAGTGCTGCTTTTCTAACCTCTTTCCTGGCAGAAACTGTCCCCTCCAGAAGAAAATTATGTTTATATATATATACATATATGTGTATGTGTATAACTGGAATAAATTGTACCAGGAAGTAGTTAGCCAAGTTGATGTGTTTGCCCAAAATAAAAGTTCTGTTTAATGTATAACAAAAGCAGCTGGACTGACATTTGCTGCATAACAAGTGTCACTTTTAACTTACGTTAAATGCTTTAGCAGAGTGTTTCCTGGCTTCATTTATTTCTGCTTAGTCAGAGGGGGTTTAATCCTGAACAGTGCATTTAAATCACTTTTGCCGTTCAACTTCTTCCAGATCAAAAACTACCCGTTTAAAAATAATGCACTGGATTGATGGAAATGGAATTGTTGGAGGCCTTGAAGAAATACACAAGTTGGCAACTCCTCCCCAAGCCCTTTGTTGTTTCAGAGTTTAGCAGCTAAGAACAACACAAATACATTTTGTTTGTAGTGGGTCACAGGTTCAAAGAGACTTTGAAAAAATAGACTGGGGATAATTGGGTTATCAGATGCAGACACTGCAGGGAATTGAGCATTATCTCTCCCCAGTGTTGGGACTACTGGGTCACTTCCTTCCCTGGCCAGCTCCCCTGTGTCAGCCTGACACAGCCCAGATGGCTGCAGTAGGGTTTTACTGGTGGCCACCCCAAAGTTCTCCCTTTCTGCACCCTTCAGCAGGTTGATTTTACGAGCCTCGGTCGTGCTCACGAGCACCTTGCCTTGCTTTCTGCCCGCTGATTCTCCAGACTGGAATTGCTGGGAGCACCAGCCTGGGATCCAAGGGAGGCTTCCCTCGCCCTCCGCTGCTGTTCCTCATTTCTGTTAGACAACATCTAACCAAGCTATTGACTTGCACTTTGACACTGCCACTGCTACTGCCTTTGATTGCACTGTCAATCTAAAAAAACTCTTTCAGACCAGCAGGAAGACCTGTAATTGTTTAACTTCATTCTGCATAAGCTTCTTCTGCCCAATATTTGCTGTTGTACCGTGGGTCCGAGAAATATCTTTATATTATATCTATCTATCTATCTATCTATCTATCTATCTATCTATCTATAATCTATATCTAATCTGTATCTATATCTAATCTATCATATCTATATCTAATCTATCTCTATCTATATTATCTATATCTATATCTATATCTATATCTATATCTATCTGTCTACATCTACATCTAAATCTACATCTACATCTGTATCTAATCTACATCTAATCTATCTCTATCTCTATATCTTATATTTGCTTTGTATCTTATAGAGCCAGTGGAGAGTGCACTAATAAATTGCAATTAATTCACTATTTTTTTGAGATTTTGAGGGGTTTAAGCATAAGCAGATAACATATTCTTATCTGAAAGTGTTCCCAGTTAATGGTGACAATGTTTTACACAGTATGTTGGACATATTTTTGAAGATGTCACTTCCTGCTGCATGACTGGAGTTCCTTGGTATGAGAACGCTCATGGTTTGTGTCGTTTGAAGAAAAAAAGCCCTGTGATTAGCATGATTAGTCTCTAATTAATGTATTATCTGTGCCCTGTGTGAGGGGTAGGTGTTGCTCCTTGAGGAATAGGTTCGACCCTCTGGAGGAAGAACCTTTTCCTGATATCCAACCTAAACCTCAAGAGATAAAAATTCACCAATGCACTGAATTTCTCTGTGTTCTCAAAGTATAGCCAGGGACATACTCACAACTGAAGGGAATCATATTTCAGGGAAGTTTTACTCCTCACATTAAAACATTGGGAAATCCTGCTGTTTGGATCTTTCACTGTTTATTTGAAGCAGTACTTTGAATACTTCATTTTCATGTTTGGGATGGTGTTCAAACAGATGAAAACAGCACTTTAAATCAATTAATCTTTGGTATTTCAGCTCAATACTGAGAATTTATTGGCAAGTCCTTGTTTCTTCTCCATAGTGGGTGTTTAATGTGAGCTTGCTTGTTTTGCCTACTCTGTAAATTAGCATTATCCCCCCTATATCTGCTTGTTTCTGAAGAATTATTATACAAAGCCTCATTTTAAGGAGGTCAGACCCCTGCATGATGATTTGTTGTTCATGAATCTACTTGTGCCAGTTTGTGTGTGCATGTGCAATCAGAAGTGACTTGGAGTGAGTGAGATAATAATCATCTGCTGCTGATATGAAGACTTCCTCTATTCGACTACCATGAATCAGGCTGATTCCAAGTGAATGAGATTTTAATCACCTGCCACTGCCGCCAGCACTTTCTCTATATTTATGATAATTTTTTTTTGTCTTTTTATTGAAATCAGTGTTGACTGAATCGAGTAATCCTGATTAGCAATCTCACTGTATGCAGTCAAGAGTGAAATGCATCAGAGCATTATTGGTACACTGAACATGCTGAAATTGGAAAAAAAAAGGGCAGGCTAAAGTGTGCAGGGGTGTTGGCTTGGCTGGAGGTGAGGGCTGGAAGGTGTGAGATCTTTCTAATTGCTCTCCAGACTGGGAGGGGTTTGGGAAGTTGTACTAAAAACCCCTAAAAGCTCTGCTTTTAGTTATGCCTCTTGAATCTCAGCTGCAGGGATCCAGTGAAGTCACCAGGGTGGCATGCATGGAAATTAGGGCCATTTAGGGCAGCCTGCCCAGGAGGAGGGGTTTGATTTTTCTAAGTTTTTTATATTAAATAAATAAATAAATTTAAACAAGGGAAACAATTTAACAGTTCAAACCCTGGGATTTGTCCCACAGTTTTGCTGAGCGAGTCACAATTATTTAGACTCATGGAATGGTGAGGGTTAATTTAGCTTGAGTTGTTTAGGGTTATCTTTATATATTTAGGATTATTTCTCCTTCTACGAGTTTGTATTTTTTACATAGCACGTGGTGTAGGAACCTCCAGCTCTTTAATGACGTGTGACATGTGAAAAATAAATGCTGTGAAAGCCCTTTTTATTCTTAAAAAGAGTTTGACTGATGGCTGCTTAAGTGGCACTGTCAGATCTGCGGCAGCTCCTGTGTCCCCAGCCTGCTGGGATGGGCAGAGGGGACCCTGCTGGGGTCTCTGGGAACCCCAAAAAGGGCTCTGAGATCCCCATGTGGGGCTTTCTGAAGGAAAACACGGATGGAAATATCCTGCTGGCTGTAATTCTAGTCTAACTGAGCTGCAATTAGAAATCTCAATATTCAATCCAGCCCTCAAATCATATTTTGCTACATTACAGAGTCATATCCAGCCTAAGAAATTACATTTCTAATGGTATGGTAAGTGCAGGAGTTTTGGACAGGAAAACAGTTCTCCCTAATGTCTGCCCATGCCTCTTCCCTCAGCGGGGCTGCAGCCCAGGGTTTTCTGTTTATTTATTCCTTACTCTGTTGTTTTTTTTTTCTGCTTCCTGCTGTTTCTTCCCTACATTTTGTCCAACTGTGTTCTCTCGTTTCTTCTCCTAATTTCTTATTTTTTAGTACACTTTTAAAAAAAGCTCTTACAAAGCACCTGCCAGCCCCAGCAGCCTCTGCTCCTCGTGTGACCCCCTCTGACCTTGGCTCTGTCCAGACTCCCTCATTCTGCAGTTCTTCTTCTGCCCAGAATTCCTCTGATTCAGTGTTTTACCATCCATTCACTTCCTCAGCTCTGGATTTTGTTATCTTTGTTCCACTGTTAACACTGCAGCAGTTTTTTGACTTTCTATCTCCTCGGTCATCTGATATTTTTTCATTCTCGCCTGGCCATTCATAGGTTTCTCCTAAGGATTTTTTCCTTTCCTTAAGCCTTGGAATTTTACCTTCTGCACTGTGCTGACTCTTGTCCTTTTCTTCCTTGCTGTCCACCCAGTTTTGTCTGGCTTTGGTGCCCTTTCTCCTTTCTGTGTGTGTCCTTCTCCACCCAAAGAGCCCCAGCTCTGTCACTGTCCCCTGCCTTGTTTTCCTCTGCAGACCTACCTCGGGTTCTTTTTGGAATCTCTCTTTCTGAAGGTTTGCTCTGAAGTGAGCTAAATGTGAGCAAAAAGCCAACATCAGCTTCTAAAGTTTGGGGTGAAGCCCCTGGTGCCTCACCTGGTCTCTGTCACTTTTTACACTTTGCTCACCATATTCATCCCTGCAAAAGGTTTGCCTTGCCTTCCCCTCTGCCTGGCAGCTGCTTACAGCACGATGCAGATCAAGGGAAATCAGCCAAGGCACAGGAGTGGCCTCCTCATTATTCCCGTGGTGTGAAAAAGAAGAATTTGATCTGGAAGCAGAGGTTTTATCTAGAGGTTCTGTCTCTGGCATCTGAGAAAGTGGAAACTGGGAGGGTTGGTGTAGCATGGACCTGCAGGACGGGGAGGAATTGCAGGGCTGCTTCTGGGAGGGAGGGGAATCAGAATCCCAGACTGGTTTGGGTGGGAAGGGTCCTTAAATCCCATCCCGCTGCCCCCCTGCCATGGCAGGGACACCTCCCACTGTCCCAGGTGCTCCAACCCCAATGTCCAACCTGGCCTTGGGCACTGCCAGGGATCCAGGGGCAGCCACAGCAAATCTGGGCAACCTTGCTCCCAAGAAATCCAGAACACCTGGAGCCCTGCTGTGCTCTCTGCCTGCTCTCTCCTGTCTCTTTTCCTCCTTCTCCTCTTCCACCCCAATGAACTGCTCACGTTGCTCATTAACTCTCTGTCTTAATTATATTTCTTGACATTTTATGTCAGGGTCTGTCTTCACTGGAAGATCTTTTCAGAACTCAGACCTTAAACCCCTTATCCTTACCAACCCTTCTGCTTTTCCCATAAATGCATCGCGGCTGATGGACACAGCTGCTGTCCCATAATCCTGCAAACGGATCCCAACATTCCTATCAACCTTTCCACACCAGCAGAGAACCCTGGAGTGGTTGGAAGGCACCTTGCAGCCCGTGCTGGTCCAGCCAGGGGCTGGGACGCCCCAGGTGCTGTCCCTTGTCACCCAGCCCTGGCACACAGCAGCCCTGTGCCCCCTGGGCTGGTCGAGGGGCTCTGGGAGCTCCTCTCCTCGGGGGCTGCTCCCAGCCTGGCCAATCCCACCCGGGCCATGGCAGGGATTGCAGAGCTGTGCACATGTGGCGCTTGGGGACGTGGATCAGTCGTGGCTTTGGCAATGTCAGGTTTCTGTTTGGACTTGTTGATCCTAAAGGCCATTTCCAACCTAAGTGATTGTGTGAGTCTATGATTTTGCTGTATATTTTTCTGTGTTTTCCCCTAATTTTCTGTCTTCTCACTCTGCTGTAACACACACTCACCTCACCGTGAAGCCTCTGCTGCTTTGGCTTCCTTCAGACATTTCTTGCAGACCCCCCCTCGTTTGTCACTGAGCCAACCCAACACCTGCTTTGCTGTTTGCATCCCTCAGCAAGAATCAACTTCTTCACCTTTTGCTAGTTTTTCTACCATCACCACACTTCATTATTTCTAAACCAGCCATTGGCTGCACGTCCAATTTACTAAATAATGCATATGGCATTCATGTCCACACTGGCCATGCGCTACACATTACCTTTTAATAGCTCTTTATACCTGCATTTTTTTACTAACTCCTACAAAAATAAAAACTTCTTCATTTTTAAGAGTTGTTGTGACCTCAGAGAGAATTTCAGGCAGTAATGAGCACTGATAAACCCTACTTCAGACCCAAACCACAAAATTTGGCTGACAATACATACATAGAAATTAAAAAATAAATCACTTAGTTTCTAAAGTGTTCACACCAGTGGCAGCAGAGCTCCTGCTTTGCTTTCTGGGTTTGTGTGGAGTGCTGGTGACTGGCCCTGAAGGCTGTAACTGGGGCACATCCCCAGTGTCAAATCAGTTCTAGTTATTTCTGAATTGTCATTAATCTTTTTCCTTTCCTCATTTACTAATGGGCCTAGTTTCTCTCAGCTGCTTCTCTTTAGCATACAAACAATTAGAGGCAAGGAACACCCTTAAGGGTGCAAAGACAAGCATTTAGAATTAAAGGTGCTGTAATAAAGGTAACCCCTGCAAGCTTTGCTCCCTGTGCATATCCATGAGGATATTGGGTTGTGTTCCATAATCAGAAACAGGATTTCTCCCCCCCACAGTCCCCACCTCATTCAGCTCTGTTCTGTATTTTCCCCTCATTGTTCAGTGTGTGGTCCTCATGCTTTAGTTATTGAGCATTATTCAAGTCCTGCCTTAAAAAAAAAATAAAAATAAATCGACCCAAATTTCTCCCTGAGCCATCTCACAGAGCTCCTCACCACTGTGGGTCGGCAGCAGTGCCCTGGCCACAGGAGCATCCCAGCTTCAGAGGTGGGAAATGGAACCACTGAGGAGCCAGGAATCCAGCAGGGAAGTCTCTCTGTAGGTGCTGCACGGGAGAAGTCGAGGGTCTGACTTCCCAGAGGCCGTGTATGGACATCAAATGAAATGTAATTATGTACAGTGTACATACATTATGGACACGAATGGCCTTTTCCTCCGTCCAAACCCCAGCTGTCTTTGACTTCAGTGGTAGCAAAATGCACAAATCCTGGTGTGGGGTAAAGCCAGGCCCTGAGAGCTGGCCCTGCAGAATTAATCATCACCTCTGCAAGGCTGGTGTGAGCAGAGCTGGCCAGAGACACTGGCTGAGGGGCAGGGAAGGTGGCTCCAGAGACTGCTGATCCCTGTGGCCTTTTTCTTTCCAATTTTGGACTTTTCACAGTTTTGAACATTATCAACAAGTTTTGAGAGGTGATTACAAAGAATCTGTAATTAATCATTCATTTCATTTCTATGAAGAACAGGCTTGTAAAGAAAATTTTAGCTCCATAATCACAAAATATACAAGTGTGTAAAATAAGGCTTCTCATGAAACTTTCTGCATCCTTAAGAAACCCCTAGAAAAGATTTTCCTGTGCCCATGGGATATCCACAGCTTGGAAACATTTAAATGCACTGAAGAGACATTCTCAAAACTTGCTGGGGGCTCCTAATAAAGAAAAGATCCCTAAATTTTACCAGGTATTTCTTTGTTCATGGCAGGGGAGTGATAAGGCTGGGGAACCTCATATCCTGTCTGAAATGTGGAGTGGGAGAGCCCAGTGGGGAGACATTCCTCTGCTCTGGCTCCCAGGGAGACTCTCCCAGCTAATTAATGAGTTCCTCCCTCCTTCAGGGTATATTGAAGGTGCTCTGACACCTTGTTCTTTACTCTGAGTGTTCAGGAAGAGCAGGAAAGACGACACAAGGGGTGCCAGACATCCTTCAAGGAAGGAGTGATGCTGGAAAGTAGTTCTTTTCACAAAGTTGGAAAAGAAGATGGAGAGAAATTGAGCCTGGATTTGGGATAAGACAACAACAACAACAAAAAGGCAGAGGGGAGATGAGGAGAAGCAGAAGAGAGAGGCAGCAAAGTTCTAATGAATGAAAAGACCAAAACCTGCACAGAAAGAGAGCAAGAAATGGTGAATTGGAGTGGTTCCCACCCGAAACGTCCTGGACCATCTCTTCTCCCCCTCTGCCCTGTTCCAAGGAGGTGACACCAATGTCACACAGTGCCAGCAGCCAGGCAGGAGAATCAAAAAGAGCAGCAGAGGGTCTCAAATACTGGGAGCTAACTAGGAAACCATGAATTCTAAAATAGACAGAGAAAAAAAATAAATGCAAGGAAGTTGCTGAAGTTATTAAAAGATAAGATTTATGGGCAAGTTCATTTCAGTTGGTTGGCTCTCCAATCAACTACTGTTGCTAATTGGATTAGTTGCCAAAATAAGCTAAGAATAGAACCTTCTCTTTCCTTATTGTTAAAGCTTTCCAGGGAAAAAGTCCTTGAGGACAAAAATTAAATCTTTATTTCTAGCAACATAAAATTGCCCTCTGTATAAAGGAAGAACCTTAACACTTGGCTGTTCCTCCTCTCCTGCAGAGCTCCTGCAATCCCCCAGTGCCAGGAGAGGGAACATTCTCCTTCCTCTCCAAATCAAGTGGCTTGTGGCAGATGCCGAGAATTGTTCCTCTTGATTTTGTCACTCTTTCTTGTCCTTTCTCGAGGAATTTCCTTGCTGCATTTTCCACAGCTGACTTACGGCTCTCTGGGAACGTAAATACTTCTGACAGAATGGAACAAGCCTAGAGAAAGCCTTAGGTAATTTCAGAGTGCCCCTTAACACGGAGAGCCTTCAGCATCCATCCCCCACCACGGATATTTTCCCCTGAAGCCAGCACAGCTCTTTCCAAAACAGCTTTCTGAGAAGGGAATCTGGTCCTCTTTCCTTGCTGGATCAAACTGCAGGCACGTAATAACCTGGAAATAAGTTGTGTGTGCAAAACAGGTTTGTGTGCTCTGCGTCGGGTCCTTCTCCCCTGGGAAAAGGGTGCATCCACTGGAATTATTATCATCATGATTTCTGATATTTATTTTTGTATTTTTTTATTATTATTTTTGGGTTAATACATTAACTCAACCTGCAGTAAGTATTCAGACACTAGACTTTGTTGTAGCCCGTGGGATATGAACTTTTATGTAAGAAAATCAGCACAGTTCTTACTTTGCAACTGAAATAAGGAGAGTGTGCCTCTCCTATGAAACAGGCTGGGAGAGCTGGGGGGGCTCACCTGGAAAAGGCTCCAGGGAGAGCTCAAAACCCCTTCCAGGACCTAAAGGGGCTCCAGGAGAGTTGGAGAAGGACTGGGGACAAGGGATGGAGGGACAAGGGATGGAGGGACAGGACACAGGGAACGGCTTTAAAATGAAAGTGGGTGGATGCAGATGGGATTTCGGGCAGGAATTGTTGCCTGTTAGGGTGGGGAGGGGCTGGGATGGAATTCCCAGAGCAGGTGGGGCTGCCCCTGGATCCCTGGCAGTGTCCAAGGCCAGGTTGGACATTGGGGTTGGAGCACCTGAGACAGTGGGAGGTGTCCCTGCCGTGGCAGGGCTGGGCTCGGATTTAAGGACCCTTCCCACCCAAACCATTCTGGGATTCTCTGCAGATCTGTTCTACAGCAATTATCGCTTCTCATGTCTAAAGGCATGGTTAATTAATTGAGATTCCACATTCTGGTTTCAGCTTTTGATTTTGATTTCAACAAAGAAAAACCCCTGTATCTTAGAGGTGCGGATGTTCTGATGTTACAAATCTTCAGCACAGGGTGAAGGGCAGAGGATGAGACTAAAGCATGTCCTGAAACCTCACCCTGGTGCTGTCTGTGGAGTTGATGGCTTGAAGATCCTGATAATTTGTAGGAATGAGAAATAAATTCACAGTCGTGCATTGAGGACAAAATTAACCCATTTGTTTTGTCCACTGTGGTGCAGAAGCCCCTTCCAGGACTAATGATTCCTGTGCTGTTGGTGAAGGGTGGTAACACTGAGCTCTAAGCAAAATGAAAAATGCCTACAGGTAGTGCATGCATTCCATACATTTTCCATCTGTTTTTGTCCAAGGAAACCACATTTCCTTGAAACAGCGAGCAGGGAACTCACTTCAAAGTGTAAACAAGCAAGAATAAAGCACTTTTCCATAACACCGCTCCTTTAAAGACAGGCCAAGTTATAATTCTATTTAGTAAAAACATTGAGTGATTATTTTGGGCCTCTTTCGAAGGCTGGTGTGAAAAGCCCATCAGAATCTGCCCTGGAGCCCAGCGGTGCCCACCTGGGAGGGCACCCAGCCTGAATTGGAGCAGGGGGAAGTGCCAGGCATCCCACCCCTCTCCATGGAAAGGGAGCTGCAGAAGCTAAAGTTGCAAATTACATCTCATGGCTGTCATCAAACCATTATCAGCTTCTCCACTGCTGAGTCCTGGAGATACCGAGAGTCACTGATCTGTCCCAGAAATCCTGCCTCGGATTAGGTGCCAACATTCCCACCTGCTCCTCACCCATCTGCTAAATTTCCACATCTCTTAAACCCAGCAGTTGTGGAGATCTTTGAAATTTTTCATCACTGAAACTTTCCCTCCACAGAATGTGAACGTTTTCTAGGTGAAGGGAAATTTCACATCCAACCAAGCAAGAGAGGAAAATGCCATAAAGATAATTTATTTGTTATTTATTATTTGTTTGTTATTTATTCTATTCATTTGAATAGAGCTGTTTGAATTGATTTGATGTGTTTAGAATCATAGAATGTGCTGTGTTGGAAGGCACCCGTCAGGATCATGGAATCCAACTCGTGGGCCTGCACAGGACACCCCAACAATCCCACCCTGTGCCTGAGAGCCTTGTCAAACACAAATCTGAAGTTGTTCTGGGAAATCAGAGGCATTGCAATTCCCCTAGAGAGAAAAAACAAAACAAAACAAAAACAAAACAAAACAAACAAAAAAAAAAACAAACAAAAAACCAAACCAAAACAAAAAACTCAACTAAAAAAGCACTCTTGAGAGTTCTGATGTTGTCTGACAGACAAAATTGCTCCTCATGCCCAACCCAAAACATCCAAGCCAAAGTAGTTGGCTGTTTGCAGGTACAGATGAAAGAATTTGGATTAGTTATCCAGCATGGATCTCCTCAGGTGAAATATCCTGCTTTTTGAGATATATTGGATATTAAATCTGCCTAAGGGGGGGTCGACCATCAAATATTCCAGTTGTGGGACCTGTGGGCACCCACCAGAGGCTTTTTGGTGAAGGAAAGCCTTCTGCATCTGCTCAGAGATGTCCCAAAAACCCCAAGTGAGACCCATTTGAAGCTGAACCTGGTCCAGCTGTGTGGAACAGGGCTTATTATTGGAAAAGTTTGGGGAGAAACCTGGAATGTCATGCAGTTCTACTAATATTAGCTTTATCTACTCACAATTATAATGACTAATTGGAGCCATCACTCATTGCTATTGAGTTCCCAGGTGAAAACTATGGACCAGAACCTCCATTAGCATAAATTACCATTGGAAAGTCAATTAAGTTACACTGATTTTACACTAGTTTTACTGTCTTACATAAGGCGAAGACAAAAAAAAAAGCCACATTTTTTAGTTAAATTACCTTTCTTTTTTTTTTTTTTCCCCCTCCAAAGCAAATTTTGGTTCCATTTCTCCAGAAGTCTCCAAAACCAGACTTGTCTTCACCTGGGATGGAGCTCTGAGGCTTGGCTGGGCAGAGCAGTCTTGCTCCGATAGTTTCTTGCTCTCAAGGTGATTTGAGTGAGCTGGATTGTTGCTTTTCCTCAGAGTGGATAAAAGAGATTTTTCCATGAAATATCCATCATGGGTACAGAAGCTTTTTCTCCTCTCTTCTGGGGAGAAAGGGGAGATAAGAAAGGAAAAGGTAAAAAAAACCACAATGAGAAGACAGTCCTTGATTTAAGGAAAAAAAAACTCATTATAATTTGCATTATATTTATAAATGAGTGCGTGAATAGCTGAATACAGAGCTCGAAAGCAGCAACATTTGTCAGTAGCATGAACCTTGGCAGAATGGAAATCTGGCAGAAAGGTAAAGGGAAAAAATCTGCAGGTTGATGGTATTAATCAAAAGCACATGACTCAAAATGTTCTACCCTGGCTTGAAGTCATCAGGGATGTTCAAGAGTATTCCTGGAGGGAAGAGAGGGATGTGCAGAACACCAGTGGTTTATCACACCTCTCCTCCAGAACTAGGATCAGATGAACCACAGGACAGTGAAAATAAGAATTAGCGGCAGACAAACAAATCCAAGAGAATTTTTGAGCCATACATAGGAGCTGGTTTGTGTTTTCTTCTTGAAGTTAGAAAAGTAATAATTGCTGACGTGAAACACTCAGGGCCTGGGGTTTTTTGGTCGAAGATTATCTTCCATCTGCAGAGCTACAGCAGTGTCAGGCTGGCCCTGTGCCCCTCCAGGGACTGAACAAGAAGAGAACACCAAGGACCTGACTTGGGCCACCAGGAAACGCTCGTGCCAATACTCAGGCAGAACACATGAGCTCATCTCTTTTATTTTCATCTTTATAGTTCAGGTATTATAATCTCTGTGAATTCTGCAGTTGGGTCAGGACGTTTTGGGTGGCGAGAGGAGAGGTTTGCACTGAGCCTGGACCAGGGCTGACATTTGGGCACATTCTCTTCTTTGAGATGTTCTGGGGAGGTCCTGCCCATCTCTGACCTCTCCTGTCCTCCAGGCTGCACTGCAGCACCCCAGGGCCAAACACAACTCCAGGATGTGCCATCCACCCTCAGAATTCCTCAAAACCCTTTGCTTTCCTTACAATTTTTTTTTTGGCAGATCTCTTGCCTCCATCAGTGTGAACCAAGCAACACCTGACTGCAGTGAAATATTCTGGATTAAAATATTTTCCTAGGTGAGCCCTCTTGGGTATCTTAGCAAACATTTTCCTTGGTGTTAACGCTCCTGGGCTCCGTGTCCTCCAGGTATCCCCTGGTCCATGGATGTCCCTCAGGGACAAATCTTTCTCACCAGATCTCCACATCTGTTCCCTCTTGGGCTGTCTCAGACTGGGTACTACTTTGATTGCTGCTGTTAGGAGTTTTAGAGGCACAGAGGGGTCTGTAAATATGGTGGCATCACACGTCTCTCATAACCAAGGAATTTGTATTTATTGAGCTGTTCAAAGAATCCCAGAATCCCAGAATGGTTTGGGTTGGAAGGAACCTTAAAAACCCATCCAGTTCCACCCCCAGCCATGGGCAGGGACACCTTCCACCACCCCAGATTGCTCCAAACCCTGTCCAACCTGGCCTGTAAGAGAAATATCTTTGCTAAAACAGATCTTCCAATGCACTTCGGCCAGAATTATTTTATCATGGAGATGATTTTTGTGGGTAGAGCCATCAAGAACAGACTCATAATTTGTTCTTCTGGCTGAGAGAGGATGAACTGGGAACTTTCAGCTGGTTTTGACACACAAGACCCTTCAGACAAAGAATTAAAGGGAACGTGAGGACAACCCTGGGACTGTTTGGAAGCTTCGATAAGCGAATTATCAAAATTATTTGATGATCTCCATTAGCAGGCAAGCGGAGCTCGTGGGCAGGCAGGGAGGGCTGTGGCATGAGGGTCACACTGCTGCTCCCACTTGGAGCCCTTGGAGGATGTTGGGAAGTGTGGAGGAGCCCCTCAGCTCCAGGGGTGAGGGCAGGAGGTGAGCACGGAGCCCCAAACGCCGCGTGCAGCCGGGGCGGGTGCAAGATGAGCTGCGGGGAATTTCAGAGCCTAAGCATTAAAATAAAATAAAATAAAAAACCGAAAGAAAAAAAAAAAGCGCGCCCCAAATAGAGCCCATAGATGGTAATGACAATGTTTTGTTATCTTTATGTTGTTTTCTTTGCATGCTTGTTAAAAAGTGGAGTCAGAGTGTCTGAGACGGAGCTCTAACAAGTTCCTTCTAATCAGCCCCGGAATGCTTCTGTCAGGCACAAGAAAAATGCTCAGCTTGAACAAAGCTGCATTTTTCCCCCAAGAAACACATTTGTTTAAAGATTGGCCTGTCAATTTGTGAATCAACATTTCGGCTTTTTGCTCAGACATCATGCTTTTGCTTTTTTTTTCCCCCAAGAAGGGGAAATAATACAAAGCTGCTATTTGTTGTTTGAAGGAAGTAAACTTCATCAGGTCGACTTAGATGTGTGCTTCAAATGTCACTCAGTACAGCTTTCTTGTAATGAAACGCTGCATACAGATTTCTTCCTTTAGGCTCAAGGGGATTAGACCCAGTAAAAGAAAAATTCAGTCTTCCTTGCTGTGGTGCATCAGAGTGAGAAGTTTAAAATCCACAATTTATTCAAATATTGATATTTCTACTTGTCAGAAGAGAGGTGCCTTGAAATTTCCACTGAGCACTGTTGTCAGAAGAATTGCAAGAAATGTGTCAGATAATTCATAAACGGAGTTCACGACTGTGAAATCAGTTGGGAACAGCAAAAAAAAAAATATTCTTGTTGATGTAGAATAGGGGCAATATAACAGAAAATAGCACTCACTTTTCCATCATGTCAAGCAAATGCTCAATTTGGGCCAGGTATTTTTTTTTTAAACAGCTTGCTGCTTCTGGAGGAGCCCACAATGCATGAAAAATGTGTTGAGTTGTGCTTTGTAGACAAGAGATCTGTTTGTTGGTTTTCCCCTCCCCGCCCGTTCCCATCCCACCCTGCCCAGGCTGCCGGGGAGGGCCCGGTTCTGCATGTGGTTTGCATTACAGCCTTAAAAAGCTGTGAACGACTGGGGTAATGATGTAAAGCGCGAGTGTAAATTCCAAACTGTTGATAGCAGCGAGGGAAAGCTGAAGAAATTTTTCTTAGTATTTTTTAACCCCCGCCATGTGTTGAAGTCATCTCTCCCTTCCCTCGGAGCTGGGGGGAGCGGGGCTCACCGCACTCCCAGTGCATCCTAATTAATAAAAAGCGCCTCCTGCTAATAGCAGGGCGCTGTTCTGCCGCGATTTTGGGCAGATTTGGGCTCAGAAGGCAGTGACGTCAGGCAGCGATGCCGCCCAGCTGCTTTGTGGCAGGAGCGGGGCTCGCCGCAGCCGCGGCTCTGCCGGCAACCAGCAGCACCGACCGGGCAGAGAGAGAAGCATCCCCCGAAAACCACATCCCTGCTGCTCTCCCTGCTCAGGGATGCAGCCCCGGTGCCCCTCGCATCCCACCGCGTGCCCCCATTTTGGGGGTACCAAACCCCAGGGGGCTGAGCCGCAGCATCCTTGCGAGCGCAGGTTTTGGCGTGGGCAGCTCCTTCGAATGTTGCCTGGTTTCCGTGGAACACATCAAAGGGCGTTTTCTGCCATTCCAGTACTCTTCCAGTACAAAACCTTTGGAAAATGGATAGCTTAGTGAAAGCTTCTGTGAATATTTTAGGAATATCCTTGATAATACCAGTGTTTTATTAGTATAAACATAGATGCTATAAACACTGTAGCATGTTTTCTATACCGATCGTTTTTTTTTCCCTTTTTTCGGTTTAAATTCGGTTCGTCCCAACTATTCCTCTGGCATTATACTTATGTAGAGGAAATCCAGCGAAATACGGCAAAATTTACTTCTCTCATATCCTAGCTAAACTCCCAGAACTAAGTGGGCTAATTCAACCTACACCCTAAATTTGCAGGACACGTTTTTCCACGTGACGATTTTTTTTTTTTTGCAGCTGCTTGAACAACCCTCCCTGAGAACCCCATTGCTAGAAAACCCACCAAATATTTCCTCCCCCCAGTATTTCCAAACTGGTTTATTTCTATTTGCGAAGTGGAAACCGTTCCCTAATCCCCTTTTCATTAGCTCCCTGTATTCTTTGCTTGCTCCAGAGTGGACACTACAAGACGCTGACATCTTTGGCTCGTTAGAGCATAGATGCCTGCAGAAGCTGACGTTTTCCACGCCTGCTTGCAGCCTATTTTTCCTTTACATCCATTGCTTACTGTCTGCTCGGTGTCTGGGCGAATCTGTCATCTGTGCCAGAGCACAGCCCGCTGCACCACTGACAGTAAGAAGGTAAACGCTTGCTGCCTGAATCCCCCATTAACTTTGTGAAACGTATTGATTTCTTGTAAAAATAATGATATTGACAGGCTTTCCAGGAGTAATTGTTTCCAGAGCACAAAGGTCAGCGCTGAGAGTGAAGGGTTTTGGAGCCCGGGTACTCCACAGACATTTGTGCAAAGTGCTGGGGGATGGAGGGAAACAAATAGCAACAGTTTGAGACTTTAGAAATTTAAGTACGTTGACAAAACACCTCGTAGGGGGCTGGCAGCATTATTGTACTCATGAGTCATTAATAGCAAACAGCTCGCCTTGGACAACGCCGGGCTTTGGCACGGGGAGATTTGTAGACAAACAATAGCAATAAAAGTCGCTCCAGCCTCTGCTGCTCTGCCTTGCCGGGAAGGGCTCCTGCTTCCAGCCCTCAGGAACCAGCCTGAGAGCTCCTCTGCTTCCCAAGCAGCAGCCAGAAAACCTCTCCGAGGAGCTGGGGCAAATCTTTCTGGTTCCCACGTGTTCGTTAGCTCGGGGAAGAAACCAGGTGCTCGGGAGAGAAAAAGGAAAGCCCTGGAGTTGCCATTGGCCTGAATTAATCAGGCTGCCAGAGCTAATCAGGCAGGTGGGATCCAGGATCCTGAGGTGTGAATGCATTCTGAGCCCTCCCTGCATCGACTATCCACACAGGGAGGTGGTTCTGGGCATGGGGAAGAGGTTCTGGGCACAAGGAGGTGGTTCTGGGCGTGAGGAAGAGGTTCTGGGCGTGGGGAAGAGGTTCTGGGCACAAGGAGGTGGTTCTGGGCACAAGGAGGTGGTTCTGGGCGTGAGGAAGAGGTTCTGGGCACAAAGAGGTGGTTCTGGGTACAAGGAGGTGGTTCTGAGCGTGGGGAAGAGGTTTTGGGTACAAAGAGGTGGTTTTGGGTAGAGGGAGGTGGTTCTGGGTACAAGGAGCTGGTTTTTGGGCACAGGGAGGTAATTCTGGGTGCACAGAGGTTGTCCTGGGAACAAGGAGCTGGTCCTGGCCTTGGAAAGGTGAACTTGGACACAGAGAGGTGGTCATGGGCTCAGAAAGGTGGTCTTGGGCATGGGAAGGTGGTCCTGGGCACAGGAAAGTGATCCTGGATGCAGAGAGGTGGTCCTGGGCATGAGGAGGTGGCTCTGGGAATGGAGAGGTGGTCCTGGGTTTGAGGAGATGAACTTGAGAAGAGGAAATTTTCCCTCCAGGGCATAAGGAGGTGGTCCTGGGCATGGCAAGAGGATTCTTGGGCAGGGAGGTGGATCTGGACAGAGGAAGGAGGTTCTGGGCTCGGGAAGGAGGGTGATCCTGAGCATGGATGCTCAGAACTGGGGAATTCCCTGGCACATGGAGAGCAGGAGCTCACCCCACTGTTGGACAAACAAGTATGGGTTGGTCAATAGTGTGGATGAAAACTAATGGTGTTTGAAAAATGAACTGCGGTGGCAAATTGCTCAGAGTTTGAGATTCAGCAGGGCAGTGTTCATCAGGCAAAATGTCCATCTGCATGTCTGTCCATCCAGGATTTTCCTCCTCAGAGAACAGCATGGGAAAAAAAGGGAAAATGTCCTTTTGCTGTGCTGCATCATCCTTGTGTTTGGGACAATGCAGGCAGGAACTGGGCCAGCTCCAAGCTACCTTTGCCACTCTTGAGTTAAAATACACAGTCCTGGCTATTTCTTGGAACAAATGTGCTCCAAAAATGGGAATCAAGGCCCAAGCTGGCATTTTTGTTACTATTGTCTAAGCAACTGTTATAAGTGGCAGCTGAAAAAACAGTGATTTAATTTCACTTTATTAAATGTAGGTATTTAAGCATTTTTATTGCTTTTCCCTTTCTTCTGCATAGTTGCTCATGTTTAAACCTTTGTTGCTATTTTTAGACTGCAAAGAAAGGTTCCTGGGTTTGTCAGGCCCTCATTAAAGCCTGGTCCTAGGGAAGTGTGATGGGTTTGTCCC
>NC_085052.1:1203501-1208501 GCF_963662255.1 Cinclus cinclus
TCGAAGGTACTGGGCTGGAGGTCAGGGCAGTGCCTTCTCTTCAGAGCTGTCCTGCTGGGAGCCAGGCAATCTCCCTCCTGCCCTGCCCTCCCACCACCAGCAGCGTGGAGCAGGGAACATGGAGCAAGGAGTCACAGGCAATGAGGGGCAGAAGCACAACAGGCAGAGGAGGATCAAAACTGCTTTTCTAACTCCGAGCTCACGTATTAGGGACACATCGTGCTGCTTGCTGGAACTGAAATCACAGTTTCTTGATATTTAATTTTCTTTGGCTTTTAGCAGAGAGTTGTGGAAAGCCCTGACGCTGCGAGTCTCTCATGGCTAAATTATGTGTTCAGAGTTAGCTGGAGTATAGATTTAGTCCTGCTGCTGTTGCTCAGAGTCCATTGTAAGATAATTTGTCCCACTCAATTAGACTAAGTTGTCATGTGAGGAGTGCTGAGCTCAGAGCCCGGCGGCACCAAAGTTCCCTTGCTCAGAGCTCGCAGCTCACAGAGGGCTGGAGCCCCCAGTTCCAGCTGGGCTGGATATCCTCGGGGCTCTGGGGTGGGGAATCTCAGTTCTCCTCGGTGCTCCAGAGAGAAGGCTGGATGCTTGCAGCCAACATCATCTCCATCTCCCGATGTTAAGAGTAGGAAATCACCTGGAGAGGTTACGAGTTCAATCTCTGGATGGGCCATTTGCTTCAGAGCTGGACTCCATCATCCTGGTGGGCCCCTCCAACCCAGAATAATCTGTGGATCTGTGAAATATGTTAAAGAACAGGAGGTGGGAAGTCAAGCACAGATGTTTCAACCTTAAAGCTGTCTATTGTAACCTGAATTGTATCCCCTTTATGGACACAAGACCTGGCAAGTCCTTATCGAGGTGATGATTCCTGGTGTCCAGGAGCCTTTCTACAGATGCCCACCACGGGCATTTTCCAAGGTGTTAATTGGGATTGTTTACTGAAGGAGACTTGCCTGCACCTCTTTCTGCTCATTTACTGCTGAAGTTAGAGAATATTTAGTGTCCGAGGGAGGAGGAAGGAAGGAGTCAGCCCTCCAGTTGGGTCCTGCTGATTAGTCTCACACAGAATTTCCCTGTCTATTCCTGTCACATATTTTCTGTGTCATTCTGGACTTGTCACAGCCAGTTTTCCAGCGTGGCACAATCCTTCCCTCCCTTGTTCAATGTGCAAAGCGCCACCTGGAGCTTTAATTGTGGGGGTGCTGAGCACTCACCTGAAATCTGCTGTGGGCAGGTCTGTGCTTCTGTTTGTGCCGGATAACGGGGAGGGGGGACGGAGGAAAACCTGGGAAAACACAAAGTATGACCCAGATAAGACTTTAAGGATATTCATCTGGAGTGCAGAAAGTGAGGGTAAGCTGAGCTGGTGGTGGAGGGGTGCAGACCTGGCCCAGAGGGCTCCATGCCGGGGTGGGGGTCAGTCCCAAATCCCAACGGGGGGCTCAGAAGGACCCCCAGCCCTGCAGGGATGGTTTCAGTGTCTCTGTGCTCCACCCCAGCTGGAACCCAGCGACACAGAGCTGATCTCACCTCCTGGAAGGGCAGCGCTGTTAATTCTGAAATGCTTCAATGTGATGGGCAAAGTGTCTATGAGGAGGCTGCTGAGACATTGACTTAATAAATTGCAAGGTTAGGAAGACGTGCCCTGTGGAAGTCACGGCGCTCCATATTTTTCAGGGAATATAAATGTATGAGGTAATGTTAATCATCATTCTCCATCCTGGACATGGAGCAGGACAGCTCTTCTACATATGAGGAGGTGATAAAATAGGATCATATCATTTAATACTTATAAATCAATACTCCGTGGAGCTTCTGCAAGCATTTTTTACCCTGTGGGCAGTTGACAGCGAGAATTTCTTTAATGTAAAGTCTTTAATTTGCAGATATACATTATTGGAAGGAGCAATGAAAAACTTGTGTTTATTTTGGGACGTTTACAAATTGATGTGCAATTCCATTTCGAATGAGAGCACAAATCAATGATTTTATCCTCCAACCACTATAATCATAATTTGCCAGTTGTTTAGTTGGAGGGAGTCTTTAAATTTAAAAAAGAAAAAAAAAAGAAAAGGAAAAGATAATCATTACTCCACCAACAAGACTGATTAATTAATTAGGCCTCGCTGCAATATTTAGATGTACCAACTTTCAAAGTGTCCAGGATGAAGCTAAATTACTTGGCTGTTGTTCTGGCGTGGCATTTATGGTAATTTGTCAAGCCTATATGCAGTAATGGATTGACTCATATAACGAAGGCTATAATTGCAGCTGTTAGGTAGGGCCTTCTTTATCTCAGCCTGTCTCAGCCCCCATTCCTGCATGATTTCTCGCTGTGCCAAAGCCATGTGTGTCTTGTTTTGTTTTAATACATTACTGACCCAGGGTCTCAGGTTACTGGGGTTCCTGTCATACATTTAGTTCCACTCTCATAAAGCACTGCACAAAAAATGCTGGAACAAGGTAACAATCATTGCTCAATATACTAAGTATAAATGTCAGAGTGCAAAACTTGACTGCAGGAGAAGGGTGGAGGGGGAGATAATAATTGAAAATAGGGCACTCCGAGCTCTAACAGCAAGGCTGTGAGTTATAAGGGCCATTGTGGCACCATGCAATACGTCTGCTATGTCTCGTTTATCATTAAAAGCTTGGTATCAGCCATCTGTTTATTACATATATTATGCTATATCATCATGTTTAGTTCCAGTGGCTAAAACCACCCTTGCAGACGTTTCCAGGTTGTGTTCTCTGCCATAAAGCACCTCCCCACCATGGTACAGCAGCACGGGTTTCGTAGAACAAAGCATTTGTTTAGTTCTTCTGTACTTTTAAAGTGTTTTCTTCTTCTGTGAGTCTCCCTTTTCCCTGACAGGCCACTTGCTCACTTTGAAAAGTGTCTGAGTGTGACAACAGATGTTTCACAAACTTATCTTTTAATAACTTACATAATTAAAGAAGTTAACAGGTTGTTCACTTAATAGGGATCATTTATACAGGATTTTTTAAATAACTTGCTAGAAGGAGGGAAAAACACTCTTGGCTAATATGAAGCATATTTTGCATTTATTATGGGAAAAAATTTCAGGTAGGAGGTGAGGAGACAATTTGGGAATTTTCGTTAGCTAAAAAACTGCATATTAAACATGAATTGTGATTTTCCATCTGGCCCTACTGGTTAGGAAGCTGCAGTTGGGCATGATCTTCACTGTCAATCAAGAGTCCCCAACTGCGAGATGCAAACCTCATGACGAAGCCCACCCCAACTCATTAAACCAAAGCAAACTGTATGAAGTGCGCCGCTGTGTGATTTTAATATTTGGTGCATGTGACAGGATCATTTTAGTGATTTGCAGGATTTATCTCCTCTTAAAAGTACTGCCTAAGGCTACTCTAATTGGTAGGAAAGCAAATTCCCCCTTCTCCTCCTGTCACTCTTTGTTTTATTTACTGAGAACTGCCGAAACCTATTTACACAATAATGAGGATAAATCACCGTGATGCTTTCAACACAAAGAGAAATGTTGCGTGAGTTGAAAGCTGTACAATTAAAACTAAATTCAAAATATTTCTGAAGTAGTGCCTACAGTTAGTGGTAGTGAAATAAAATTAAGACAAACGATAGGAGCAGACGCTGCCGATAGACGGCTGAAATCGAAATTCTCGAGGCATCCTTTATGACGGACAATTTCATTCAAGATTGCAATTAAGTAAATGCCTGTAAGATGCTGACAGCAGCCCAGATGTTCCTCCTCAATATGTGCATGGCTCTTCCGTTTTTCTCCTGGATGTGGAGCTCAGCTGCTTCCACCACCGCTGTCCTCTCCACGGGGCTCCCACCGTCAGCTCAGGCACCACACCAGGGTGGTGATGCTCCAGGCTGGGAGCTGGGAGCTTGCACCTCATCCTCTCTTGGATCCTGGAGAAGTTACCTGAGAGGAGACAGAACCTCCAAGCTGAGAACCACCCAGGCCAAGCATCTAGGCAGAGAATGCAGCAGCTGAAGTTGGTGGCACCGTGCTCCTGAGGCTCTCAGCACAGCCCAGTGCTGACTGAGATATTCCACATGAAGATTGCCCCTGGCTGGACTTCTTGGGGGAGGACAAACCGCTGGGCTTGTTCCAGTGGAGTGAATGATGAACCCGGACTCTGTGATGCTTGCTTGAAGACTGCCCCTGGAACGACTGGAGCTGTGGGCACCACCTCACACTGGGCTGCTCAGACCCTGCTGCATTTTACAGAGAAACAGGACAGTCCCGAAGTGCTCACAAAACTCACCTTGGGGGTTGGAACCAGATGATCTTCAAAGCCTCCTCCCAACCCAAGCCATTCTATGATTTCATGTATCGCTACCATGAGGGTGTTTTAATAACTAACAATTAGAAATTAAATCCAGACATGCACGTGGAGAAGATCTTTCCTCACTTTTGATTTTTAGTCCATGCTTTAACTACCAGGTCTAAGGCAAAACCAACTTGTATTTATGAGGGCAAGTGACAGGAATGAAACCCTTTTTTACAGCTTACGCTTCGTCTGCTCTTTAATTTGCCCGGCCCAAGCCCCCGGGCCTCAAATTAAACCATATCATTGAAACCAAGAAAACGCCATATGCACCATGGAGGGAAAATCACAGCTTTTGGGGACAGCCTTGCTGCTTTTAGAGGACACACAGGCTGGCTGCTGTTGCTCGGTGGTACTGGTAGAAGTGGCAAAGCAACAGGATGAAGCCAAATGGTTGTGCCAGAATGGCACCAGGAATTTGCTGGTGTTGGCACTGCTCCGGTTTTACCCACGGCTGCTGCCGAGCTCCAGCAGAGAACAGAGATCTGCCTTGCTGTTAAGTGCAGTGTAAGATACCAATAAGTGTAATAATGAATAATTGAAGATGGATCTCTTATTAGAACACAGGTTTCACGTTATCTGTAAACGGACCTTCGTTCTCCCTGAGACGAACGGGAAATAAATTCTTCTCGCTGAAGACTCGCAAGGCA
>NC_085052.1:1218501-1221001 GCF_963662255.1 Cinclus cinclus
GTATTTGTTGGCAATTAAAATATGCAAGGAGGCGGGATATCCCTTTGGAGCCCTGCCCACGGTGCTGCCGAGGCCTCGGTGTTCCCAATCCTATGGAAAGCTTCTTAAAGAGGTTTTAATTTTTTTGTCTGGGTTGAGAAATACGCCCCGATGGCTCTGAAAACAAAGGAGGGAGATGTGTTTCCACGGGAGGGTCGAGGTGCTCCGGCTCATTGTAACGCTGCTGTAAATATGGGATCTGTACAAATGGGCTGTGCCTGAATAAAAAGCTAATTACCAGAGAGTTCGTTTAGTCAATCCATTTGAACAAGCTGATATAAATATGGAGGAAATAACATAATAGTGGTTTTAGTGAAGAACTGCCTTAGGACAAAGACAAAGAATAAAAAATGTCTTTTGTATTTACTAGAAACAAATGAATGGTATCAGGTGAAAAATATCTGTCTGTACTTGTTCAGATTTAAGGCCTACAAATTTGCACCTTATTTCAATTTCCTGCATGCACTGAGGAAGTGCAAATAGCTTATTCAGAGTCAGATTAATGCAAAAGAGCTGAGGGGGGACATAAATCTACAAGCAGTGACTTGTACCATCATGTAAGTGTAATGATTATCAAACTGAAATCAGGTCTCAGAGTATCAGCTTAACACAGAGAAAATTTGCTTGATGTGAGAGTATTAAAGTCATGCTATAATATATCCATACACTGTGACTAAATTTTATAGTTCATGAAGCATATTAGTATTACACTATATCCTGGTACATTCAAAAGGTGATTTCCATTTAGATGCTCATTTTTCATGAAGATAAATATGACATGAATCATAATTTCCCTGAAGTAAATATTACAAATAATAAAATACTCAGGCAAGCAAGTTGAGGAATGACAGTAATGTTTTCCATTTGTATGGTAAGTGGTGAACCTTGTGGCCTATCAAGTAACAAATTGAATGTTTAATCTTTCTCCATGCAGATTGAGGATGGCAAAGTAGCAGCCCGTCTCACAACAAATTGAGAGTTCTCTGGTGGCTCATGGAGTATCAGCTATTTTGTCTTTGGAGGCCAATAGAGAGTGTCAGCAGAGCTTTGTCAAAATATATCACAGGCATGAAGTTGTAAAATTGCAATTTACAGCAAAAAGACTTTGGGATAACGGGCAAATCTTAGGCATGCTAAATACACAGCAAATATTTAGAGAAGCTTTGGAAGGCAATTTAAATATTGTTAGGGGAAGTTGGGTAGCATCTGTGGAATGTCTCAGAGGTAAAAAATACCCAAACCCATATCCTATCAAATAGTAAATATTCCATCTGAATAATAAAGATAGCTGTATTTATGTATATCCAGATAGCAAGGCAAAGCAGGCAGTTTGGGACGTTTTAAAGCTATTTTAATTTGGGATTATTTCAGAGGATTAGAGCATATTCTTCACACGCTTTCGCTGTACCAGATCTGTTACATCTTCTTTTACTCCTTTGTGCTCAGATTTTGGATACACCCTTTGGACAGAAAAGCAAAGCTGAGAGTTTGGCAACTTCTGTCATGACAGCCTTGATTTTGGCATTGTGTTGTGATGGTGAGGCTGAATTTCAGTGCCAGTTTGTGCCAGTGGAGGCTGTTACTCTGTGCTTTGGTTCAAAAATGCATGTTCTGAACAAGCAGGGGGATGTTCACTTTGCTAAAGGTTCTGTTGTGTATTAATTTTAAGTTGCAGTGTCTGCACTACAAGATGACACCGCTAGCATTTTGATTAAGGATTTTATACATGAAAAAATTTTCATTATCTTAGTTCCCGGTGATCTCCCAGGATTGGTTGGATTCCTGACCTGCAGCTGTGTCTCGGAGTGTCAGGATAAATGCTTGTGTATGAATGTGCGACCTATGCTGTTTTCTCTGTTACATGAGCAATTAATGGGGCTTTTTACTCTTGGGAAAGTCGAGACTCTTCATAACAAAACATGCGCCTTGGTGGGTTTTGCTCATTTTTCTTTCTGATTCGAGAGTGGTGTGATAAAGTTCGACCTGCGACCTGAGGTGCAGACTGGTTAAACTGTGGAGACCTGGAAAATACCTTTTTTGCCTCTAAAAATCACTTTATGGAAGATAAAATTGGAAAAGATTGTGCAATAGTGTCTCAGAATTCTGGGATCATGTGCCTGCTTTATCTTGGACAGTTGACTTGGGTTAAATTAATTAACTCTGCTGACTTCTAGGCAACTCTGAGATGTGGGTTGGTTATGTAGATATCATGAGTGTGTATCCTTCAAAAACCAAAATATTGGAGAACATGGGTGTGTCCTTCAGTGTTAGAAGTTAGCATTAAGTGGATTTTTTTTTTTTTTAGTCCAGGCAGATTTAATCAATGGAGGTTTTAAAATCCCTTGAGCATCCTTGTATTAACAAATTCGCCAAAATCGTGAAGTCAACATGAGTTTTGTGGAACAATTGGAAATTTGTTCTTTGCCCCCAGTTGAGTTCTACCCAGCCTGGGGATAGATGT
>NC_085052.1:1231001-1238501 GCF_963662255.1 Cinclus cinclus
ACAACACCTCCTCTCACAGAGGTTAAGAAGAGGTGAACAGGATGAAAAGGCACTTGCAGGGTTTAAAAAATCTTCTATGGAAAAAAAACATCTTTCATTTCACAAAAAAAAAAAAAAGTCTCCTGTAGGTTGTTATGTGCATAAGGTGGAGGCTTAAGAGCAGCCACATTTGCAGATGAACTGCTTTTCCTCGCTTCTCCGAGACATGACATTTGTTCAGAAGATTAGCCAGGTTGTAATGTGTAGCATAATTGCACTGTGCGGATGTCCCAGAAGTGAAAACCTAATTGCTTGACAGGCCTATAACTTTGTGGTACTGCTCTCACCTTGTTAGGTCCTTTTCTGATGCGGTTCAAATGCAGGCTGGCCGCAGGTGTGCCTAATTTACCTCGCAACAGAACGTGTTGAGTTTAATTGCACAGTGGTTGTTAGGAAAAATTGGTGGGTGGAATATCAAGTGACTCACTCTATGTGGATGGCAGATGGGCGGCAAGAGGCATCAGAGCTAAGTGTATAGGTGAGGTGAGTTAATAAAAGATGTAAATTTTAGCTTAAAATAGTGGAGTCTTGTGGAAGGCAATACATTTTAATTAAGAGGGTAGCAAGCCCAGTTCTAGCAGTGGGAAAAAATCAGAGCAAGGGGACGTGGTGAAGACTGCATTTTTCTCCCTATCAGTATTTTAGGAGCAGCTTAGCCTGTTTGTGAAGGCTGTTTTGCAAGGATGTATTTATTAAAAAAGGCTACAATTTCTGCTTATGATGCAAAAAATAACAGGGAGAGCCAAACCCAGAAAGGTTTGGATTCTTATTTCTTGTCTCAAAGTTTGAGATGAGCCCAAGCAGAGGTCTGCTCCAGGTCCTTGCTGCTTGCTGTGCCACAGAGACCTCGTGGTTGGGGTGGGAGGGATGCCCACAGTCCTTGGTGCTTGGTGCTCAGCTGAGAACAACCACCAAGTCCATCCTCTCCTCCTGGCATGGAGGAGCACCCTGCCTGGGAATGTGTTTTTTAACTTGGGTTGTCTTCCTCTGAAAAGCTTGTCCTGATGCCACCTGTGCTTCATGAACTCTGAGAGCACAGAGTGAAATAAAATATCTCAGCATCAAGGAATGTGGTGGAGCTGAAATGCTGGTGCTGCTTGTGTTCACTTCAGCCTGGCATCGATATTTAGATGGTGCTCAGAGCCATCCTAATAAACCTGATGATGTCTAATTTCACCAAGAGTGGGTCCTTTTCACCAAATAATTGAACAAATACCGGTTCCAGTTGATGTTTAGTGAAAGGGTGCTTAATGGCCCTTTTTCTTTGACAGGATGTGAGCTCTGTATAGAAACAATTCATCATGAATGCTTCACTCTAAAAACAATCCAGGAGGAGCAATACTTAGCATTCCTAGTGCACAATTCATTGGACAATTTCCGAGCAATTTACAAACATTAGCTCAATAAGCCTCACAACACCCATTTGAGATCAGAAAAAAAAAAAAAGGAGAAAAAAAAAAAAAGAGAAAGATAACATACTGCTCTTCAGCCTGGATGTGGCACTAAGGAGCCCTAAAGCTGGGGGCTGGTCCCAGCTCCTGGCTCCCCAGCACCGGGTGGTTCTGAATGGAGCTGGGCATCAGCTGAGCCTGGCACATACTCACGGTCTGGGTGGTGGAAGCTGTGCAAAACCAAACAGAGGTCTGACAGAAAGGATGCTACCTTCAGGATAATGGAACTGTGGAATGGTTTGGCTTGGGAGGGACCTCAAAGATCATCCAGGTCCAACCCCCCTGCAGTGGACAGGGAACCTGGCCTGTAATCAATTGATCTGGAGAGAATAAGTATCTCAAATGACAGCAAAAAGTAAAAACTAATCCAAAAATCCTCCAATACATGGCATGTAAAATTAAGGGGAGCTTATGGCTAACACAGAGGCAGTTTCATGGAGTTGCTGATAATATTCCTGCAACAGCATCCAAGAAACTTGAGCATCTGAGTTAGGAGATCATGTCACCCCCCCACACACATCCAGATCTTTTTCAGCTCGACAGCTGAAACCCCTTTGCAGGTTTTGGGATAGGAAGTTTTAAAGAAATGTGCATTCAGCTGAACTGACAACATCAATTTATTTATGCAGTTTCAGTAAACCTGGCTGTTTCCCTGCTTGCCTCCCTGATATGAGAGATTGCTCCTTTAGCATTCGTGTCCTGGGGTAACATCAGGGTGCTGCTCAGGGTTTTAATGGAGAAGGAAGAGCTGGGATTAAAAGCACCAGTTTTTGATTTGGGGATGCTCACATGATGCTCCTGTATAACCCTCAAAGCTTCTCAGGAGCGAGTGAGATCTGGTGCAGCCACTGTTGCTCTTTCTGCTCCCATGGCTGGGCCTTGTTGGGTGCTAAGGGAGAAAAGGTGCTCCTGTCTTACCTGCTGCCAGGAATGCTCTTGGGAGCGTGGGAGCTTCTGTGAGGTGTGTGTGGCAAGAGCAGTCCCAGTCACTTATGAAGACTGGTATGAGTGAATAAATCAAAGTTGTTCATATTCTGAATGTGAAAACTTTGCTGTCTAGCATGTACAGAGTAGGACTGAAGCATCTGAGGAACTCTGGGTGAGGAGAAAATCCTGAGCTTTGCTTGTCATTGGTGGTCAGTCATTATCCAGAAAAACTAATTAAAGCATATTTTAATTATGAAAGATGAAAACATGAGTGCATAAAAAAGAAAGATGATGTCAGGCTGCGAATGCTCTCCTGAGGATCCTGCGGTTTGCTTCACCTGCAGGGTGGAGACTTTCCAGATCAGCTCATTCCTGTGGTGCAGGAGGGCAGCAGAAAGGAGTTTCCATCTTCCCAAGCCTTCCCCTTCCCTCTAAGTGCTTGCTGTGCTCCCTTGAGGCAGCGTTGCTGCAAGAACGGTTTATGGGGAGATGCCTGGATGATAAGGGTTAGTCCTAAATAATTGCTGGTTGCCGCTCAGCAGAAATAAGCTGGATTTCGATCCCTGGGCAGAGCGACTCCTCACAGCTGAAGGCTGGCAGAGGTTGAAGGGGTCATAAGACAGGGCCTAATTTGCCATGTTCCTTCCCTTTCAAAAACAATGAGGGAGCCGGGGCCTTGCCGGTGGGCAGATCCTGCCTGGATCTCCCTGGAATCAGCAGGAGTTGGATCGAGTCCCTTTGAATAGCGAGAGTTTCCAAACCGGAGGCAAAGCCAAGTGTTTTTCAGAAGATTGATCATTACCTCTGGAATTTTTCGACGTAGAGGTCATTACTGCTAATATAAGTTGTGAAAAAAAAAGTATTAAAAAAATAGAGACAAATTCTCATCTGGTGTAAGTCATTGCCTTTGAAGTCAATGAGTCATTGAAATCAACTTTCCCACACCGAGCTAAGGATATGGCCTGGAGTCAATACATTTGTAGTTGTTGAAAAATTAAAAATATAAATTTGCCTTTCCTTGGCAATAATGTTCTGTTTATGACAGAGATCTTATGCTTTAAAATAAGTTCATTAACGAATAGGAAAGTAATATTTCACTACCAGTATTCTTTGGGGTATAACTATTTATGATTAGATTTTATTAAACTTTTTAAAAATTGGATATACATTTTGATGAATCTAATAGATTTCAATTTTGTGTTTTTATAGATTCTTTCTAAAGTTTTTCCTCAAGTGCAATCAGAACTGTTTGAAGAATGCAGGCAACCCACGAGACATGCGAAGATTCCAGGTACAGATCCCTCTAAATGCATAAATGATTTATAAAAGACTTGATCACATCTTCGTCTTGAACTTATGAAAAAACACAGTCACTGCTTCCACTCAGTGTTGTTCCAGAGCTTAAAAAAATTGCTGTCAGTATCATACAGTTCCCCCATTAATTTAAGTGCTGGTTCTGGAGTTCTGCCGTGGGCTGTCATGGATCAGTGTTGGAGCAAGTGGATCTTTCCTTTGGAATTATTTCCCTAATTTTCCTCCCTGCTATCACCTTGTGTTGTAGTGTGCTGTTTGCTCAGACCTGCAGAGGTTTTACGTAGACTGAGAAGTTTGTTCTTAGTTTAAGAACACGACTGTGGAGCACAGGGAATTTAGCACTCACACTTCTCTGGTTCACAACTTGTAGCTCCAGCAGTGGTGGCCCAACCCACAGATTTTTGTTTCAACTGTATTAGAAAATGTTTAATACTTCACTTTCTCCTTACAGCTTTTGAGATATCCTGTGGTGAATCATAGCACTACAGAGAGGCAGCAGACGGGATGGACGAATGATTTCCTTGGTATTGGGGGTCATTCAAAAGGCTCGTTAGGAAATAACTGCCTTTAATTTCAAAATATTTCGCAATTATTCATATTTGATTCCAGCAATAAAGTAGTATTGAGATGTTCAGGACTTTCTCAGTTTGGAGAAGAATTACTTGTGGTTAAACTTGATAGCAAAACATGTGACATCTGTTTTCATGCACAGCCAACCAACCGGGGAAGCCAGCACCCTCGAGCCAGCCAACAGAAAAGATCTGTAGCTGGAAAAAAAAATATTCCTTCAAAACAATCGAGCCAGGCTTCCATTTTTCATGCATCTCAGCTTCACGTGGCATCGGTGATATTGATCCATCTGAACAGAACAGAAGGTCAAACCTGGAATGAGTGGAAACGTCCTCTTTGTCTCACTGATGACTAAATGAAGCATCAGTCACGAGTGATCTTGTGGTCGACAATGGAGCCAGTAGGCACTAGAAAGACTTTCCTGGGTCTCTTTAGCTAATCTCCCTGCCTCTCAGAAGGTTTAACTGGACTTAACAGGATGTCAGATCTTGAACAGTATTTTTACCTGGTTTTCCTGCCTCAGCACCTTTGTGGAGGTGCACTGCAGGAGTGAGGCGATATAACAAAGCGTAGCACGTCGACTTTCTTTTGCTGAACTACAGTATTTTCCCTTGGTGGCTGACCTATATAGACATGACAGAACAAAAATAGTTGTCATTTTCATATACACCTTGCACTGTCTCTCTAATACACCATGTTCTAGGAACCAAACCCAGAAATCCTGGCTGGAAATCACTCTTCCATGTTTTGCAGTATTTCTGGAAGTCTGGGAATCTCATTAAGAGTGAAAGAGGATAGCCCAGTGGCCTGGCAGCAGCTCTGTGGCTGAGTTGAGCGTGCAACCTCAGCACTCTCCAAAGTGGATGTTGACAAGAGGGAAAGTGTCCACTTCTGGGAGGAGAGAGCTGGGGAAGCAGAGCAGCCTGGCAGAGAACTGCCCTCGGGCTGTTCTAAAGGGTACCGCAGATGGCTGTCTCCAAGGAGGCAGGATACACAGAAAAGGTGCTGTGATAGCTGAGAGCTAATTATGGCTTGTGAATAAGAAACAGGATCAGAGGTGATCCAAAACATAGAAGCAGACAAGAATTTCCTTCTGATGCCTTGGACCAGCTCAGTGTGAAGGAAGCTCTCTGCTCCCCTTCCGTTTGTGTTGGTTAAGTGTTTGGGTTTAGAAGCTGGTGAAAGAACCCTGCAATCATCTTTGTTACAACCAAAATTTAAATAAATAGAAGGTGGACACTAAAACGCGTCCTACCTGTGGCTGCCCTCACCAGCTGGGTCAGTAAGGTCTGACTCAGCCAGCGACTTCACGGACTCCACTCACCCCAAAGGAAACACTGCAGTGAAAACCTGGAACCACAGCCAAGGGCCCACGCTGGAGCGTGTAAATAAGATGTAAATGTCAGTCTGGGATAACAGAGATCCACCTACGAGGCCGAGCTCCGCACGAAGCCCGGCGCAGCTCTCGGTTTCCTCCCTGGCTGGTGTGCTCGCTTCCGGAAGGAATCCCACAGCTCCATTGTGGAGGTGTTTGCCTTGGGAAGGTTGTGCATTTTGCATATGTTCCTTTGCCATTTTCCACTGAGAAGCAGCTGGAAGCCCAAGGAGGCCCTATCCATCATCTCTTCTATGGCCGGACTCTGAACCTGGACACAAGAATAGGAGCCTTTCACTCAAAAATAAAGGAGGAAATTCCATTGACATACCAGGGTCAATCACCATCCAAATGAACTTGAGAAGGGATACTTTTCATGGATTGAAAACACTTTCACTATTCATATTCAACTCGGCCTTTTCAGATGCAAAAAAGTTCATTATCAGACATTAAATGTAATTGTAAAACTGACCTGGAGATCATTTACTGAAGGAAAAATGGGGAGTTACGACGGTTCCTGATTTATTAAGCTTTTTTTATTTGGAATCTTCACAACCCTTCATTTGAAGACAGTCTCAAGTGAACAAATTTTAATTAGATAAACTATCTAATCAATATATCAACAGATCAATCAAAACAGCAGCTTTTAAAATGAGTGGCTAGAGGGGTGTTTCTGAAACTAATGGCTAGAAGAATATTTCCCTGAATTGAATTCATTTGTTAGCATAATAGGAGATTAAACTCTAATTAGTGTAGCAGGTTCTGAAGAGAAACAATTGTGAGTTAAAAATCACCAGTGGTCGCCACGTAAACAAAGATGTATTCAGAGATGTCATTCACTCGGTTTAAATAGAAGCAGAAAAGTAACAGGATGTTGTTTTGTCTTACGAGACCTGATTCGGGGGAGATCTGCAGGATTTTTGAAATGTGGGGTTTTGTTTTCTCTTCCAGGTTGTTGTATCAACAACAGTCAATGTGGACGGCCACGTGCTGGCTGTCTCAGACAACATGTTTGTACACAACAATTCCAAACACGGGAGGCGGGCTCGCCGCCTTGACCCCTCAGAAGGTACGGCCCCTTCTTATCTGGAAAATGGTAGGCACACATTTACATGTCCTTTTTTTTTTATTTGCAATGCTTTTTTATTTTATTTTATTTTTTACTTTATTTTATTTTACTTCATTTTTATTTTCCTTTTTTTATTTTTGGATTTCACCATACTTTACGTTGAGACAGCACTACATTTACTTTTGCATCATTTCTCCTCTCATCCATCAAAGCACCCATTAAAAAAAGTCCATTAGTATTTCTCAGCCCTTGTCAACTAGAACACAGACGCTTCTGAATTAGCTTCTGACTTCTTTCTTTATTTAATACTTACAGTTTTGCAGTCACAACCAATTTTTCATATTTTCCTATTTTATTTAATCTCTTTTTTTTCTTTCTTTTTTTTTTTTATTTCAGTCTTGTTTTGCTTGCAGCTTTTTCTTGCTCTTTAATTTGACTTGATTTTATTTTGGCTTGTCATATTCCTTGATCCAGAGGTACAGTCTCAGGTTATGTATGCAAGTTTAAGTGGATGGTAAAAACATGACCGAATCCGTAAAGAATTTACTGTGAGGTCAATTTCCTGTGCCTGGGCCTTACTGCAGATTACGGCAGGAGGGGGTTTGGATGAGAAAAACAGCATAAAATGTTTTTCTTCAGCCTGACTCAATGTGATTGACTTCTTGCCTGAACTGCTAAAAGAAGATAGGCTGAGATGAAGAGGAGAATGGAAAATGTCTCTGAAAATCCAGAATTGTGAAATCCTATCTTTTTGG
>NC_085052.1:1243501-1248501 GCF_963662255.1 Cinclus cinclus
GTACCTTTGACAAAAGTATTAATATAGTGCTTTTGATTTTTTCCTGATGAAAAGTGAAAAGTAGTAATTACGGAGTGACAGAGGAAAATGAAGTTTTGAACCAAAAGGCAAAGTTCGCGGATGAAAAAGCCCAACCCAATTAGCTGCTTATGAGGAATCGAAATTCAGAGCATTTGCTCTTCCATCTCCCTCAACAACCTTTTGATTGACTCTGCTTAGATCTGTACAGCAAAGCAGATAAATCGACATGCCACATGCATGCGATGCTTAATCATTTGTAATAGCCATATTTGCCCTGACATACAATTTGCTGTATCAAGCCAGTTTTTCCTTGCTCACCAGTGTTCTGCTGCTTGGCCTTTGCTTTATAAAACATTTAATAGTTTGCTTTAAATACATCAACATGCTGATATACGGTTGCCCTTTGTGTGCCTCCTCCAGAAATCGTGCACTTTCCTCCTATTGTGCTTTGCATGGTTTGTCATTGGGGAAGAGAGCTCGTGTCGGGCAAGGAGGGGTATTAAGGTCTTGATTTTCTGTCTTGTACAAGCAGCTACTCCGTGCATAAAGGCCATCAGTCCTAGTGAAGGCTGGACTACTGGTGGGGCTACTGTCATCATAATCGGAGACAACTTCTTTGATGGCTTACAAGTCGTATTTGGAACTATGTTGGTCTGGAGTGAGGTAAGCTATCTAAATTGGTGGGCTTTGAACTGTAACATTTTTTCCATGAATGATTTTAACAAGCTGTCAATAGGCTATTGACATGAGGTATCATGAGGTTTTGTTTCACGGTGCCTTTTTAACCATGAATTCGCGTGTGACAATCGACTGCCCGGCCGGGAATGTACTTGAGGCACTTCATGGCCCTCTAGTGGAAGACTTGCTGTAGGAGGTCTCCCAGTACAATTGGACAATTAGTGTTAAAATTACCAGGAGTAGCCTTAAGGAGACATATGGAGGCAATTTTCATATGAATGATGCCCTGTGGCCTTTCCTGCAAACGAAAACCAAGGATCGTTTACAGAGCTTTTCTGAAAAAACCCTTGTAGAACCCATATCTCCCAACGTGTCAGCACGGAGGGAGAGTTTGGAGACAAGGAGCGCCATTGAAAGTCATTTTTGTGATTATGTAAACTGGCTGGCATCAGCCTTATCAGTGCCATCTTGATTTAAGGTATGTTTTCTGTACGATTTTTGTAGCTGATAACACCCCACGCCATCAGAGTTCAAACACCACCACGGCACATTCCAGGAGTTGTTGAAGTAACCCTGTCCTACAAATCCAAACAGTTCTGCAAAGGTGCTCCCGGCCGATTCGTCTACACTGGTGAGTCTGTGGTTTCCATACTCATTTTGGGACGACAGCTCCCATCTCTTAGTGATGTGCAGGAATGAAAAATACTGTTAGAAGTAGGATATGTCTTGCAGGAAGCGTAACTGGTGGTAGCTGGACCTCAAAAGACCTGTTCATATGGGCACCCAGGAGGTCTGGTGCCCATCCAGCCTTCTGGGTCTCAAAAATGTCCCCATGTCCCATGGGATCCAGCTCCCTCACAAGATGTCTGTTGCTTCCTGTTTTCATGTTGGCCAGAAATAGATTAACAATGGTATTTCCTACTCTCCTCCAGCCAGAAAAAGGAATTAAGAACTGCTCAGTGATGCAAAATATTTTTCAGGTCATCTATCCAAACTTCTTGAACTTCTCTGAAGGTTCAGTTGAAGTTTTAGGCATCGGTTCAAGGAGCTGTTGTTGGATCCAATTGACTTTATCCAACCCTATTCACAATCTGTCAGATTCCCTCAGACCTAAAACTCAGGATACAAACTCACAAGCCTGGGAATGATTTATTTATGCCAATTCTTTTAAATACATTTGATTTTAATTTACAACAGCTCAAGAAAAAGTCGGAACTTTGTGGTTTTGCAGTGGTTTTAATGTGAAAATTATTATTTTGGGATGAAGTATTGCTGGCTTTTTATCTGAAATGAGTATTAGAGTTTTTCTGGCATTTACCAATGAATTTAACTGAGGTGTGGGGAGGGAAAAAGGGAGAAATAGCAATTTAATTTACTGTACTTTTGGATGAGGATTCTAGGTAATAAATTTGATCTGATGAATCAATCTCTCTTTTGAAAACAAAGAGCCTTTAACTGTTTACTCGACAGACTGCAGGGATTCGGGGAGAGTCCTCGCTGCTTATTGGGTAGATAATGCAGATTGCAGATGATGTGCAGATGATGTGCATTTTGATGAATATTTTCCCACTAGACTGCAACTGTTTCTATCTATTAACTTAGATCTAATGGGAAAAGTGCGTTCCTGGGTAGTTTTAAGGGAGGACTTTTGAAACCATTAATGCATCCTGGATATGTTTTTGTGTCTGCCTAAGGTCTATTTTTGAAATGAACTTTCAAGTGTTGGTAGCACCTGAGATTCCTATATTCTCTGTATTCCCAAAGAAATAAAACCTGAGCAAAAATGCTGGCATCCAGAACTGGGTGCCTCACTTCTGGCTGGTGAAGGAGAGAATATTTACATTTATTGATCTTTAGGATTGGGTTTCACCAGAGCTTCCAAATGGGATGGTGGTGACTGTGGTTCTTTTGAGGCAGGTGATTTATCCCAAAAACCAGAGTTGTTTTGCTGCAAAGCTGGTGAGCACAGGTGGGGCTGTCACTGTTGTGGGCTAAGAAATGCTCTTATGAACAATATTTTATGTATTTATATACACAGACACATAGATACTCACACATATATATGTATATGTAGAGTTTATACAAAGCTACAGCTGAGTATCCTGTGAGTATGACAAGCTAAAAGAAGTGTCCAACAAAATAAAAAATGAACGAATTGAAAGCCTCAGCCCAAGTTCCAGATATTTGAGCTGTTGGGAGCTGGTGCAGTTCCACGGTGCACAGGGAAGCGCCGCAGATTTGAACCAGATGATGGTCTGGCTCTCAGGGTAGAGCCTGGAATTCTAACTTGCTTTAGAGTAATGTCTTTAACTGATTTCTGAGGTGTGAATTTTGCAAATTTTGCAAATTTTGCTGTTTTGAGGTTCTTTCTAATGTGTAAGTGCATATGTGTATGGAACTGGAAGGATAAACCTTTAATTTTTTCCTTTTCGGGGTTGTCTTTTGCCTTCGTCGTTAAGTAAAGGTGTTTAAAAGGACCATGAGAATGTCATGAGCTTCTCCCACTGGAAGGAAATTGTAATGAAGTTACATAACTAACAATTAACTCTAGCAGGAATAGGTATTTAAAACACCTTTGAAGTGAAAAAAACCCGAACAATGTCCCAGCAATAAGAAAATAAAGAGAGAAAGCCAGAGCCTGCCTGACTGAGAAACTTCTGCTTTGCTTTATCTCGGAGTGATAGGGTGGCTGAGACAGTCTTTGGAAATTACAGCTGCCATTGAGAGGGAAGCCAAGCCTCGCTGTATTTCAGAAAATGAAAATGCTGTAGCCTGGCGGAGGGAGGGGCCGGGTCCCCAGGGCATCTGTTTCCCATCAGTGTCCCACCATGCTTGCAGCCTGGCTTGGCACTCTAACATTTAACCTTCCCAGCAGGAGGTGGACCATAGGGCAACAAGGCAGCGGAATAATGAAACAAGAGTGTAGTGTGGTGCACAAAGCCTTTGTGAGCGCGGAAGTTGAGACATTAAACCGTCGGGGCAGGGAGATGCAAAAGTTCCAGATTTTTCTCCAAAGCCCCCATTAGCCCAGTGCAGAAGCAGGAGCACGCTGGCTCCCAGCAGGCAAAGGCAAGGCCTTTCCCCATCTATCCATGCCTTTTTGCCCGCTGCTTTCAACTATTATAAAGATACAATTACCTTGGGAGATTGTGGCAGTTCAGTTGATTAGCACGGTGAATTAAAAGAATGAGTCACAAATGACATGTCCGGCTCTTCTCTACTAGTCCTTTGTATTCCCAGTGTACCTCACCCCTGTTGTAAGAAGGTCAAAAATTAGAGAGAGATAACAATTTTCAAGCAGCTAGCACTTAGGAGCAGAATTAACAATCATTCTGTATGTAATTGCCAGTTAATAGTAAATTGCCTTCTAGACTGTAAAATGCAATATAAACTGGTGGGCACCTAAAATTAAATTAATGAGGTATTTGCTGCATTTAAAAGTGAATAGTGCAAATTAATAACTGGGTACAATACTTGTTTTAATACATATTGAGCGGTGCAGCGTTTGCTTGTTTAATACTAATTTTGAAAGTGCTACCTGAAAAATTTGCTGTCTGTGGGCAAATCGAGTGGTCGGTGCAGGTTGTAGCCATAATTTTGCTGGTACAGTCTTCCAGGTTTCTAAATTAAATATCAGAGATTATTTTTTAATTAGAATATAAGCACTGCAGCCTTATTTGATTATAGGAAATTGTGATTTGTATGCTTCAAAATGAAATTATGTTACAGGTAAAACTGCACCTTCACACACATATTTTAAGCTCTGCAGATTCTGTTGGTTTGCTCTCAGCTGAGCAGCAGGGTGGTGTTTACAGTGTGTTTGTGCCACTGCCTTCCTGTTTTCTCTGTGTTTTGTGCAGTTTCCCAAGCAAATAAAGGGTGCGTAGCCTGATGTAGAGCATACCAAAACAGTTTCAAAGAATGATTCGTGGCCCTTGGAACTCTTCATGCTGGCTGCTTCCACCCTAAGCTTTTTTTGTTGCACACGCCTATTTGGACAGCTTCTTTGGCTTTTGAGGCAATGCCCCAAATTATCAGGAGGCAGCAGCTCCCTCGCAGGGAACCGCGACATCCGAGCGCCACGCGGAACCCGTGGATGTCGAATCCATGGAGCCATTCCCAGGCCAGCAGCGCATTTGCTGGATGGGAGCACCAGAATGATTCTCCTGCACAAAGGCTCGTGTTGAACTGGGAGCTCTCGAGCCCATCGCTCGTGGCTCGGGGTCCCTCATGGTGCGCTGGTGGCGCGGCAGGGTTGGCACTGCACCAACGGGGGGAAGCCCTCTGAACTCCTCACGTTG
>NC_085052.1:1251001-1253501 GCF_963662255.1 Cinclus cinclus
ATGTTTTTAAAAAATAATTATCACAGCTGCAGTGAATGCCATTTTCTAAGGAAAAAATGTCAAAAAGCATTTCAAAAATCTGCTGGGTGTCCACTGTTATTTCTATTTTACAAGAATTTTGGAGGTGCTTGCAAGGTGAATATAAATTCCTGTGGATGACCATTGATTTTTGAATCAACTCCCATTGAAGCCATGGAAATTGGTGTGGATGGAAGAGCTCCCTGGTGGAGCTGGGGTTCTCTTCTGGAGCTGGTTGGGGCTCAGCTGGTGCTGATCCCAGCTGGAATATTCCAGGCATGTCCACTGGCTGTGGATGTGGAGATGAAGGGGTGCAGGCATCTGTCCCAGCAACCCATGCTTAATGAATTCCCTTTACTATCCCAGTATTTTATAAGCTTGGAAGTTGCAGTCTAGGACTGGATAGTTTCAATTCTTAGTTGCAAAATTCTCAACACGTGAAATTGTTAAGGGTGGAAATAAAGGAATTTTTTTGGAAAAATCTCGAGAACTTGTTAAATTTGGATGTGTATTATGGCTCCTCAGAAGACTCTGAATTTTGTTAGCCACCTAATTAAAAACCTTCAACATTTACAGTTTTATCTAAGATAAATAACTTTAGCATACAAAAGTATTTTTATTTTGAATGTTTTTGCGTATCTGTATATTTTATCATGCATAACTATTCTAAAATTTCCATTGAAACCTAAACAGATAGTTTAACAGAATTCTGAATGATTAAAATAATAACCCAGGCCTGTTTTCGGTTTTTAAAGTGGCAACACCCACTGTCCTTAGACATTTAATAAAGATTTTATAGGCTCTATACATTCTGTGAGTTACGTGAGGTATTTTTCCAATATCCATGAGTAATACAGAGATTTCACAACTATGAGTAAGATCTATTTCTGTTTAAATTATTGTAAAATAGAGCAATACAGTTGTAGGAGCTCTGTTAGATGATCTTAAGGATCTGATTATAAGTCCTGTTCTTCTAAATATTATATTAAAATATTACAGTATTATATTCTTATGCTGGATGATCGCTAGCGAATATAAACGGGGAGAAGTTGTGCAGAATTCCAGCTCTTACAGATGTTTGCTGAGGCATAACAGATTTCATATGGTTCTGAGATGGATAAATACCTCTGAAAAGCTCAGCCAGTGACGACAGGCAAATGATCACATTTGCCATTTACTGCCATCAAGCATCGTTTTCGGAGTACCTGAAATTCTTATATTTCATTGCTCTCGTATTCAGAGGACCTGAAATTCTTGTACTGCACAAGGATTGTGGAATCCAGCTCTGTGGCACAGGAGAATTTCAGGAAGAATTTCTGTACTCTCAGGCTCTTGGAGCAGAATTTCAGCATAGTTCTCTAAAATGGGTGTGTGGAAGCAAGTGGGTGGGGATGGATCCACACAGACCCATCTGCAAGGAGGAGATATTTATCCAACTGTGTGGCCTAGCAAAGGGAAAAAACTCCCAAATAATACCCCAAATGCAAAAATACATAAAAGCCCAGTTTATTCTGGTAAAATATATCTTAATTAGTAAAGTACCCTGGAGTATTGAGCAGTTGAAATGTACGTTTGGCTGCTTTGATGTAGTAGCACACGGTAGCACACTTTACTGAATCAGGAATATGCTTTATTTCTGGAGTACAATATTTTGTTATTTCAGTCATATGTTGTTTTCATAGAATGCCTTGTTTTGCTGTAGTTCCATATGTGTTGGGCTGTGGGACTTCCTTGGCATGATGAGAGCATTTATGATTTGATATCACACAGATTTCCTTCTCCTTCACTGAAAGAGTGCCAAGTCCCTCCCTTGCAATGTTCCCTGCGAAAAGCTGGAATGGTTTGGGCTGGAAGAGACCTCAAAGCCCATCCAGTGCCACCCCTGCCACGGGCTGGGACACCTCCCACTGTCCCAGGCTTCTCCAACCCAGCTTTGGGCACTGCCAGGGATCCAGGGGCAGCCACAGATGCTCTGGGCACCCTGTGCCAGGGCCTGCCCACCCTCCCTGTAAAAAATTCCTTCTGGGCACACTGCTGTGTCACCTAGAATTCCTCATCTACCAGCAACCCCAAGTCCTTCTCCTTGGGGCTGTTTTTACTGATGTCATCCCCATTTTCTCGTGATGTGCCCATTCTTTAAATGATGGCAAATTTGTGGGTATTTGACCCTGCAAACTGTTATCCCACTGAAATGTGTGGTGTGGTGTGGTCTGACACAATAACTCCATCGACCAACACAACAAATGGGTTTACTCCAAGTGCTTTCCATTTCCTACTTCAGGCTTCACCTTGTAAGTCTTTAAATATTTAATTATATCCAGTATCACTGGCTCTAAATACCCATAGCAGCAGCAGAGTGATGTCTGTACAACAGAGAACATTGGGGTGATGTCCATGTCCGTGTCCCATGGTGAGGCTGTCCCCTCCAATAAATCCAACCATCACGTGGCTCTCTGGGAGCACACATGTTGTCCTTCTATCC
>NC_085052.1:1261001-1263501 GCF_963662255.1 Cinclus cinclus
TGTGCCGCCCGTGTTTACACAAATAATGGCAGCACTTGATAATAATGTTGGCCAATTATTTCGGGTGGCCTTCCCCAACGCCCCCCTCCCGGAGTAAGTTGTAGCCTTTGTGTCGGCCCGCGCTCGGCGAACCTGCTGAGTTGTATGGTGTTAATCATCAAATTACATGCTGACTAATGAGTGATGGCCTAAATTGCGGGCTGAGTAATGAATAGATGGAGGCAGTTCTTATTAGTCTCAGAAAACCCATTGATTTATGTAGCGCCATGCACCATGGAGTTAGTCTGCTGAAAACGATATCTACATCAAGGAGTAATATACTCTAATAAGTATTTTCATCTTAACTCTAGTCACTGGGCCTCCAGGCTCAGTTTTTGTTTGAGTCAGGCAGAGCTATAATAAAGCCCTATGACTCCTTATAAAGCTTGTTAAACACAATGTGTGCAGTCTAACTGAGTCAGGATCATGATTCATGCACTGTACACAGCAGCATGTGCTGCTGATTTATGACCAAGCACAGTTCATAGTCAAAATTACAATTTGAGGGATAAAAAGATTAATTACTATTTGTGGCCTGCAATTTCATGAGGCTAGTGGATTGCAGCTGTAGAATGATAGTGCTCTACATCAGTTTGTAGTCAGCCATTCACAGATTATTAAAGCTTTGCAAGATTAAGTGCTCCTCCTGCCTGGTTTGTGCTCAGGCAATATGCTAGACAAAAAAGGACCACAGGGATAAATCTGAAGCTAGCAATAGCTGGACATATGTCATAATTGCCAGTTTCCCATAAATCCACAGCCAGTATAGAAAGCAGCCTGTGATGCAGACATCATATCATGACTGTAGTGATTGCTATATATGGCCTCAAGACCTGTAACTTTGTTACTGTGCTATCATTTTCACAATATATTGGATAACCCTTTGACTATTTTCCAGCCTAATTATAAGTAGAAGTAATCATTGCTTCGTGAAGGGGGGAAAAAAATAAAGATCCCTTCCTCAGGACAGGCTGTAAAATGAGGTTTGTGGCTGGGATAAGGTCTGAGAGGAGAATTGCTCATGGGGTGTAGATTTGTGCTCAGGAGCAGTTGTTGGGATGTGTATTTTATTAAACCCCTCTGCTTACATGGCCTCATCTGTTTATGTTCCAGCGCTTAATGAACCCACCATAGATTACGGCTTCCAGAGGTTGCAGAAAGTTATTCCTCGACATCCAGGTGATCCCGAAAGGTTACCAAAGGTTAGTGTGAAGAGTCAGAAAGCATCTGTTCATTTTTTTTTCTAATTAAATACGTGTTGCTAAGTGATGCCTTAGGCTGCTTATCACCTGTAAAATAACTCTGCGCACGAACTCCGGCTGAGCAACTTCTTGGGTAGGTACATCAAGCTGCAAAAAAAGAAGCAACCTGTAGTCTTAAATGTGACCCCTTTTCCACATTAATTCTTTGCCATTAAGTTAATCGACAGTTTTTAAGATAGCACCTGATACTTGCAGGAGAGTATTTTAAAGACGGAGAATGGATTTTCTGATACAAATATTTTGGATTCTACAAGAGGGACATAAACTTCCTGCGTAATGAAATAGTTCAATTAAACATTTTCCACTCCAGTAGCTTGTAGTGATTTCAATCTAAGCAGCCCCACTCTGATCTGTGATTATTTGACTCTTGTTTTCCTTTCATTTTCTAAAGCTCGATTCAGTTTAATCTTTTGTTTACAAAGCTTTTGTTATAAGTCCCTGACTTAGCAGGCTAACAAATGAAGTCCACATATTAATATCTAGAGGGACTTTTCATTTAAATTCAACAAAGACAAAAGCTGCCTGTGTTGTTTATGCACATGACACATATCACAGAAATTTCATTTTGATGTAAAACATTAAAGATAAGTCATGCTTATAATTTTCCCTTTTTCTTTGATATAATATTGTCTTTTTTCCTTCAGCGCAATCTCTGATTTTCAAGGCAAACTTGAAAACACAAATGAAAAATGAAGTCGTAACATTATGACTGATTATTTTGTATTCTGTTCCTGTGTGCATCAAGTCTTGACCACCTCTGAGTTTTATTAACACAATAAAACCTTTTATACATTACCTTTTAATGCTCAGCATGAACATAAGCAATATCATTAGGTCTCTCTTTTAATTTTCGAGCATGCCAGCAACTCATATCAGATATTCACTGTCACAAGAATTGTAGGCAGAAGGGAAGATTTTTAAAGTGTGTTTCACTGGGGGGATTTTGCTCCTGAGGGTTGAGCTCCAGCAAGAACAAGTTTGCTCCTTCAGAAGAACTGGAGCCATCCACATCATCACCCACAGGGCTCTTGCTGCTACTGTTGCTGCCTTTGGGTTGATACAGGTATTAATGATATCACTTTCCATCTATCAATACATGAGATATACATATTCATATATATTTATATGTATACATATATATGAGTTTTGTTATCAGACTCTGTCTAAAAGCCCATGTAAATGTGCAGCATTCCCATCAG
>NC_085052.1:1268501-1276001 GCF_963662255.1 Cinclus cinclus
GGCCAAAATATACAGTGACTAATGGGAAGTCCTAAAGAAATCTGCTCAGCCGAGTGGATCAGCTGCACTGTATTTTGCAAAGTGCTGAAAATACAACTCCTGCCTCGGACGCATAAAACCTGTGTGATGATTTCTATCCAACTTCCAGTGCTAAACTGGAGACTTATGTTAATTTCTTTATTTCTTTATGCTTACTGTGTTGAGGCGCAATTGGGCGTGGGAAGGGAAAATAGATGTTGTGGAAACAAGGAGCAAACCCCCACCCTCGCTGTAATTCCACATGAATCTCTTTGGTAAACTTTAGTGCTGTTGAGACTTGGAGCATTCTCACGAATCTGAGTTGTCAGTGCTTATTTCGTGTCTCTCTAGGAAATAATCCTGAAACGAGCAGCTGACATTGCTGAGGCGTTGTACAGCGTGCCCCGCAACCACAACCAGATCCCCACTCTAGCCAACACTCCCGCCCACACCGGCATGATGGGCGTGAACTCCTTCAGCAGCCAGCTCGCCGTCAACGTCTCCGAAACATCGCAAGCCAACGACCAAGGTAGGTGGGATTTCAAGGGTGAATCCTTCACCTTGTTGGCTGCTTTTGGCCAGCTCCGTGACCTCCCTTTCTCTGTCCCTGTAGGCCTGTGAGCGTGGAATGAAATGCCATCTTTAACTTTCTCGTAATATTTAATTCTCCCCGTTCTTTCATTTACTGTTATCATAAAACATCTCCAATGGGGGCAAAAAAAAAAAAATTGGCAAAGTGTAGAAAGCTCTTTGTTATTCGCAGTAAATATACAGAGTGTATGGCTGGTTTATAAAATAATTATGTCTCGGTACCTCCACCTGGTTTTGGAATATTTACACAGATAAATCTAATTTGATGTCTGTGATTTTAAAATACTTTGTTTGTAGGCATGTGTGACATATATGTTGCTAATAAAAGTAATAGTTGATTTAATTTACCTGTTGTAATTGAAAATGCATGTAGCATATTGCATTAAAAATTAATTTTGATACTAATGAAAGGAAGAAACAGGATTATCAGATATGTTCAAACGCATTTTTTATTTTTGCTTGCAACATAATTATTAAATTGATTGCTCAGATAGGAACAAATTGTTGTTTAAAATCCTGATTCTGCTATGTTACCTCTTCTAAAAAGATTGTCTTTTAATGCGTTTCCAAGCTAATAAGCCTTATAAAATTCTGTACTTGCTCTTGAATTAGTTTTCACTGATGGCTACACCTTATGAAAACTTGTTGTTAGCATAAAAATATCAATCACAAAATGAAGATCCCAAAACAGCCTTTCAAAGTAAATCACCTCAACAAAAAAGTTTTTCTTGTCAGCTCTGGCATTTGAAGGTGTGGAGAGGCTGAAAGTTCACGCAGTGTGTTGGTACAAAGCAGGACTCGAGCCTGTTGATAATTGCTCCTAAAGACAAACGTGAAGGCACCTGACACAGCTGGATCGAAGAGAGCTTTTGTTGGCTGTCTGTGCTAAGAGGAGAGACAACATAGAGTGCTCGCGGATGATTTAAGTAGGGTTGGCGTGATAAGGTTATCTCAAGCTGCAAGAGTTGATAGGGCAGTGAGAGACAACTCAGAGCAAAGCTGTGCAATCAATTAAAACTGTGTAATATATGCTGCATGAGGAAACCCCCCAGCCCTAAGTCTATCTTATAAAATAACATTATTTTTTTGGGGTGGGGGGGTTTCTAACACAGTAGGTTACAGTCGCAACACAAGCAGTGTTTCCCCGCGAGGATATGTTCCCAGCAGTACTCCTCAGCAGTCCAATTACAACACAGTCAGCAATAGCATGAATGGATATGGCAATGCCGGCATGCCCAATCTAGGTGTACCAGGTTCCCCTGGATTTCTTAATGGCTCCTCAGCTAACTCTCCTTATGGCAGTAAGTGTCTATTTTTGGTAACACATCATCATATAGATTCATATTTACTACAAAATCAACTCCTTGCATTGTTTTGATTTCCTCTATTGTCAGCTACTGGATAAAAGGAGGGGTGACTCTGGAGGCTGGACGCAAAAATGAAAATAATAAATTGATCTGTTTGTGCCAGAATACAATCTCAGATAGAGAAAAAAGAACAAAAAAAAAAAAAAAAAAACAAACCAAACAAAACTAAACAAAAAAAAACAAAATAAAAATTGGACTGCGCAATTTGTAACAAAAGTCCAACACAAAAGAGTTTGCCTGTTATCCAGAGAGTGGCCAAGCCAAGGCATTTCATTTTTATTTTTTTATATATATTTTTTTTATATATATATATCTCTATATATATTTTAAGAGGCAAGGCCCTATCACTCTCTTTTTTCCATGTTTGCCGTGAAAACCTCAATCTGAGTCCTGATTATTTTTGCTTTATTGCAGTAGTGCCGTCAAGCCCTACCATGGCAGCCTCTTCGGTCACCCTCCCTTCAAACTGTAGCAGTACACACGGCATTTTCTCATTCTCACCTGCCAATGTCATCTCTGCAGTGAAACAAAAGAGCGCCTTCGCTCCTGTTGTCAGGCCCCAAGCCTCTCCTCCACCATCTTGCACCAGTGCAAATGGAAATGGACTTCAAGGTGAGCCCCATCTCTCTCAATTTTCTCTCTGTTGCTTCTTTTTTTTATTTTTTTTTTCTTTTGGTGCTTTTTTCTTGGGGAGAAAGGTACCTGGCTGTTTTTTTCAGTGCTCTCATAGTGATGCAAAAGCAGGGGGAGAAATAGGGTAGCATGAACGGTGTGCTGAGATTTTCAGGTTTTTAGTTCATTTCTGATGCTTGCATTAGAGCAAACACCAGTTGTTTTTCTGGCATTTGCCCTTAGGAATTCGTGCCTTAAATTTTAAAGGAAGACTGTATCCCTGAATGTCTCTTGGAGGGTTTGTGCGCTCCTGGTGTTTATATGATTCCTGAACACATTTCTGTGGATGTTTAAACCCAACAGTGTTCTGGCAGGACACAGTGTGATTTCCTCACTTGTGTAGGGTGCGGTAGTGATTTTGAATAGGTCAAGTTAATATAAATCAGGTTAAGCAGTGGACTAAGCTTCCCTGACTAGGTAGCATGCAGTGGTTTGCATGCTCTGTTGTCCCAGCTCTTACTGTGGTGTTAGAGCGGTTGCATCCCTAAATGAAATAAATATTTTAATTAGGGCAGGCAATTTTAATATTCTGCCTTTTTTTTCAATATTAATCCTTGTGATTTCATGTGGGCAATGCAAGGAACAGCTGATAAATCACTGGCAGAATGTTCATGGTCACTGCAGGGTGTGGGACAGGAGGAATTACGACGCAATGTGAGAACAAAAACATAAACAAAGAGGTCACCCTACAAAGGAAGGCTCATGGCTAATTGGCCATTTTAGGGGGGATTTGGACATGCAGAAGGTGAGACTGTAAGTGCGTTAGAATCTTTTGGAAGGTTTGTTTGCCTCTGGTGGAGTCAGGATGCACAGGGCAATAAATTGAGGCACTTCAGATCCCACTGAAACCAGGAAGGGTTGAGGACAGTCTCATCCCAGAGGATGTCACTCCTCCTGACTTCCTCAGTTAAGAAGCAGGATTATTTATTCTTTCTATCACCACAACTCCCATAATCCAACCAGCACTCACAGGCAAGCAGATGAGGGAGATTTTAATTTGCCAGACCAATTCTGGACATCTTCATTTTGTGGGGTGCTGAAGGCACTTTGGAGAGACATCATCCCAATCCCACAGAGCTGCACTCCAGGACCTCAAAATGAACCTTCCTGCAGCTTGCTCTTAACTTCTTGTCCCCCCCCCGCCCTCCAAACAAAAAATCTGAGACCTTGTTATGCACTCAGGTCAACAAAGAGCTGAGAATCCAGACACACAAACTCATTGTAGCATGAATATTAAAGAAAAGGAAAAATAAACAAACATTTTTTTGTGTATTTCTTTAGTGGAAGCTTCACTGTGTTAGTACTGTAAGTAGAAAACTATATCCATATTCTTAGAAAAGATAATCCATTCATAAAATAATCCAGTGTCCTACTTTCCTCTTTTTGTAAGAAGACACTGCTATGAAAAGTAAATACTGAAATAAAATAATGAAAAAAAGAGGAAAAATAAGATAATAAAACAATCAAAATAATAAACAAAATAATAGAAAAAATAAAATAAATATTAAAATAATAATATAAATGTGGCAACAAATGGCTTAGATCTGAGGCAGGAAGATCAATTGATTGATTTATTCTGAAAAACACAATTATTTAAAGGTCTAAATTAAAATTATCTGAATTTTTGCCATTGCAGTAAGTGAATAAGGGGCTTCCTATAACATGCTCAAGGCTTTAGATACTTAGAATCTCTAATTACCTTGAAGTGGGGTTCTAAGGAGAACTGGGAGGGTTGAATGCCTGCACCGAGCACCCAATGTCCCTTTGCACCTCCCCAAGCCCCCAGTAACTGCACATCTCCATCCCCAGGTACAGAATGGTTTTTGTATAAAGCTCAGAAGATGACTTGGAATCAACCAATACTGATTTGTTAAATAGGTCATGAATTCAGCTCTTAAGCTGAGCCCAGCCTCGCTTTGCACTAAGCTTTTCTCATGCCCAGAGAGCCCAGAGAAGACCTAACGCTGCCTTCAACCCCCAATTTTTGGGTGCTGCAATACAAACAGCAGACCTGGTGTTTTGGTTCAGCAGCTGAATCGAAAATCAACTGTTGAAAATAAATAGATAATACATAGATACATAAATAAGTAAATAAAGAAAAATTGTCAGTTTTGCTCTGTAAGTGGAACCTGAATAATTTTGTGTTGAGCAGAATGACCCAAAGAAACAGGCAGAATGTCCTTCTGGCCTGGTAAATAGAGCAGTGACTTCCAGGGCTGTGGCAAAAAAACTACTACTACTACTACTACTACTACTACTACTACTACCACTACTACTAATGTGTGCTAAGTAGACAGTGCCACAAGGTGATGCTCAGTATTGTGGGAATTAGGGAACTGACATGGAATCACAGAATCCTGGAATGGTTTGGGTTGGAAGGGACCTCAGAGACCACGTAGTTCCAATTTTGGGCAGGGACACCTTCCACTATCCCAGGGCTCTCCAAGGCCAGTCCAACCTGGTCTTGGACACTTCCTGGGGTGGGGCAGCCCCAGCTTCTCTGTGCCAGGGCCCCACCTGCCTCATTCTGTGAGTTCCTTCACCATCCCAGCAGAGGCACCAACCCTTTCTCCACCCAAAGCTTTGAGTCAATACAGACTGAGCTCACCAAATCCCTCAGACTGGCAGTGCTCCCCCATCCATCCTCCACATCTCAGCCACCACCTTGGCCTGAGCTGCAGCCAGGGCCGAGGGGCAGGACAGGCACGAGTTTGTCAGCTCCTTCCTTCATGAGACACAGTCAAGAGAAGCCACCAACACTCCTGTGTTGGCACTTATTTACACTGCATTTGATCCATAGATCTCATTAGGGAGTTTCTGCTTCTTCCTTCCAATTTTCTCAGTCATTTGTTGACCGGGAACTCTTTTTAAAGTTTAATTAGTTGCTTTCTGGTCTCTGAACGGTCACCTCGAGAGTCTTCTGATCAGCACATTTTCTACATTAAGTTAAAATATGGAATTTGAGAGCTGCTGTCCAAAGCAGCTGAAGTTCTTAGGTGATTTTCAAGTACAGAGCCTCATTTTAGGGCAGGAGGTGAAAGAGCTGAGTGACAGCTGCGGACATGTCACTGTCAGGAATGGTCACACTCAGTCAAGCCAAGAGGGCAGTAAGAGCTCATGGCCATTGGTGTTGTACAAGAGGCAAATCCTGCAATTTAGACTTGGATAAGAATGGATAAGAATTCAGACAAGGGTGGTCCTTTTGCAGGGATTTTGGGGTTAATTGACCCCTCCCTGGTGGGTAAACCACTGTAGGGTATCTCTGTGTGGGAAAAATGCTGCTTGTGGTACATCTGAGTTGGGGAGAACAGCAGAGCTAAGCAGTTCCAGCTGGACCTCAGGGGGATTGTTTTGTCTTCTAACAAAGAATTAAATAGAAGTTGAGCTGCCCTAACTTCTGGCTTCTGCTGATGTAACCCTGAGCATCAGGACCACCCGAGCCCACCACACCAGAAGAAAGATCTGTAAGCACAACCCCAAAACCCTCTCTGTGCTGCAGGACCCAAGAGTGAACATGGACACGTCTGTAGGTGACACTTTTTTTTTGTAAAGAGATCCAAGACACCTTCTAGTGGAAGGTGTCCCTGCTCATGGCAGGGCGTTGGAACCAGATGGCCCTAAAGATCCCTTCCAACCCCAACCATTTTGGGAATTAATGATTCAATGATGAAGACAGAGGTTAAGAGCAGAAAAGACAATCTGGGGGGAATCCAGCAAGGTCAGGCTGTGGGCAGTGCCAGCCTGGGCTGGGGTTTGCTCCTGCCCCTTGCTGCACCCATGCCAGCTGCATGTCCATGGTCAGCCTAAGGAGGGGCAGCACTCAGAGCTGCAGCTCTTGGAGGAGACACCTCTCTCCTTGCTGTCCCCAGGGCCTGACTCACTCCTGTGAGTAAGCCTACAAAAAAAGGGCTTTTGGGCTGATTCCAAAAAGCCACAATCTTGTTGACTCTGTGTGACCTCCATAGTCTATGACCAGAAAGTCAAGTACTCACACGAATTTTTTAAGAGCAGGATCCTACCGTGTGTGTTCCTGAGGGCAGAGAGTCTTTTCCTGTTTAAAACAATGAACCTTAAAGGTAGAAAAGAAATTTTTTAGTGAGAGACTACTGGTTCGCTGTAAAGTTGGAAACACAATATGTGTTCAAAATTTGGTTTTCAATCGTAATTTACTTTCTATAGATTGTGAAAGATATTGCTGTCTGGTTATAGAACTATAATGCACAGCAACAGGCTCTCTATATTCTTTTAAAATTGCATCCTGCTTAATTTTCTGGTCTTCCTCCAGATGAAAGTATTAAAATTATTATTAAAAAACTCACCAGCTCATTTTTCTCTAAGAAGGCGTTTGATATCAATTTGCACAGCAGGAAGCTCAGTGCAGAAATTCACAATTGTCAAAGATTGCTACTAAAATAAATTGTGAAATGCACATCTAGAGCACCAACTTTGCATCCTCCCACAGACTGTGCCACAAAGAGAGTTCAACAAAAATGGTTAAATTAAAGAATTGAGATTTTTTTTCTTTCCCCCAGAAAAATATAGCAGCAGACAATGTAAATTTTCATGGAGCAGAATCATAGCATGGTTTAGGTTGGAAAGGACCATAAAACCCATCCTGCCCCACCCCTGCCATGGACAGAGACACCTTCCACTGTCCCAGGTTGCTCCAAGCCATGTCCAATCTCGCCTTGGACACTTCCAGGGTGGAGCAGCTGATGGTTGGATTGCAGCACAAGGCTGAGGACACTTGAGGACACGGTTTAGTGATGAAAAACAACAGTGCTGGTTGATGTTGGGCTTGACCTTAAAGGTCTTTTCCAATCTTAATGATTCTGTGATTCCATGACAACTG
>NC_085052.1:1281001-1321001 GCF_963662255.1 Cinclus cinclus
TCATCCTCTGGGCCACAATATGTGCAGTGCACATATAGTGAGTGCAAAAATAAATTTATAACGGGGTGGGCACACGCAACCTCTGAGCTGGAGAGAGTTGCAAAACTTTGCCTGATGTACAAGTCTGAGTTCCCCACCCCAGACACCAAATGTGCTCCTGTATCCTTGTGCGTGACCAGCACACCAGAAGTAAAAAGGGTATTTCCACAGGAATATGGCTCTGGCAGAGGAATGTAAGCACCTGTGGTGGTAAAACAGGGAGCTTGTTATGGAGTTTGATCCGGTCATTAATCAGAGGGCTGCTGACAACTTTGAGAGGGCACTGGGAAACTCGGAGCTCCAAAGTAAATGGATGGAGTGGTGCATGTGGATCCAGTGCCAAAGGACACGCGGTCCCTCCTCGGCTGCCCGTGGTTAAGGGATGGAGTGGGGAGAAGCTAAAACCAGGATTTTGAACCGTGCTTCCTTTCTTCTCCAGTATTTCCATAGTTTTCATGCCAGCAGAAAACAGATTTGACGAAAACAGGTGTTAAAGCTGTTAAAGCAGAACACTTTGGATTACTATTATTATTATTAATTATTATTATTATGCACTGAAAGCTGTTCCATTCCAAGTCCGTGTCTGTGTATCATGTTTAAATGGCGGCATAATCAGATGCATCCCACTAAAAAATAAGCTGGTTTTAGGGATGAAAGTCTGCACGATGCCTACTGGCGCTTTTCCTTTTAGTTTTATTTCAAAGGTTTGAATAATGAGCATCTAAATGGCTCCTCTAACTTTCAACGCAAGGAAACTACAAAAGGAGAAAACCCACATATGACAATTCCTAGAGCAATCCACCACCTACGACACATCTGGGTAAGAGCCCTGCTGAGGAAATATGTTGTGTCAGCCCACAGTGAGTTTAGACACAGGAAGATGATAAAAATTCCTTAATCAAAACGTAGGAATAAGAGTCTCTAAAAGTACATGCCAATTATTGCAGAGCAGCTTTTAAAAGTCTTTCAAGCTTTTAAAGATTATTCAAAGCACTTGAAATAGGCTTCAATCTAATGCCTCATTTCATTGCATTAAACAGCCTAGTTAATAAAGAATCAATATATTCAAAGGGCAAGGTTATCTTTTGTCTATAAGGGGTGGTGTCATTCTGAACCTTTTATAGTTCAAATGCTGAAAAAGACCTCATGAAATCCATACTCATCAAGTGGGTCAACTAGAGCAATAAAGAGGCCTCTGGAAGAATGGCTGCACTCCTCTAAAACAACTATAAGTCTTATCTCCCCACATAGTCCTCGCCAGGCTCCGCCAGAAAATGTCAATTTCTCATCAAGACAAGAGGCCCGGCGATAATTTTTTTCCCAGAGAATACACACAATTAGGAGAATGCAGAAAGGCCCCACCAGTGATTTGTAGCTTATTATGTCACAGGCGGGCTGCGATCCGCTGCTAAGCAGATAATAAGGGCTGTTGATAACTGAGGTGTCAATAGGGCCCGCAGTGGTTTCTGAATGCGAGCCCTTGTGCTGCACCTCTCCTCCCGCGCAGATCGCGGCGCCGATAACCGCACGTCTGCCAAGCGGCACCGCCAGCGCACCCCACAATTAATGCCCTGAATAAACCGCACAAAGGAGAGCGCCTCCTTTATACTCTTTGAGACAATTCCCCGCTTTACCCTTCAAGGAGTTCTTTTATGTGCGAATAAGGTTGCTTTTAATGAAATTGAAACTCATCAGAGGGAATCAAAACCCTCAAATCAGATTACAAATTGATTTTTTTTTTTTTTTTTTGGCCACTTGTCGTTGTTCGATGCAGTGCCCTAAGTTTTACAGGAAAAGGAAGAGAGAGCACCTGGAGTCAGGGCATGCAAACAACCTCTAAACTAAAGCATACAAAGGAGGAACGTTCCTGAAGTCCCACAAGTCATAAAAAGTTTTGAAAAAGTTGCTGGTAACCTTCAAAACTCTATCTTTACCCAGATACTTCATAAAATACTGAAGTTGTAATTAAATGAACTGTCCTAGAACTTAAAATTGTAGAAATCAAATAATGGAACCCAAGCCATTTCCCTTTCTCATATGCAATGCTAAATTTCACTGTTAGATAAAATATCAAATATAATTTCTCAGTGTTCAGGTCAAAATTAACTGATGGAGGAGCTGAGACCTCCTGGTCTGGGACTCTGCTTCGGCTGGTGACTCACTGAAGCACTTTGGCCAGCTGGAATATGACAATGACAGAGGTGATACAGTTCTGGCTCTATTTTATTTCTTAAAAAAAATATTTCTTACACATTTAAATAAAACAACTGTTGCGCTTAATGTTTTTGTTTTCTCTTTTTTGGCTTCGTGCTATTACCGAAAAGATATAATAAATTAAAGGGCGCTGTTAATTGGTCAGAAAATTGTGCATTTTTGGTGCCCACAAAGTTTTTAGAGGATTTTGGTTATGTAACTCTTTGTCTGCATTTATCTTTAAATAAATGAAGCTGTTTGAGAAGTGACTTTGTAGCAAAAGACAGCAAATACCTCCAGACGGAACAGGGGTGGTGAGGGTGCAAGGAAATTATCTGAGAGCTGCTTTGCTTCAACCAGACAAAAATCACAGATTTCCTACTGTGTAAAACCTAAAATAGAAATATCAAGTGAAAAAAAAAAAAAGGAAACTGAGGCTGGAACTGGCGTGAGTAACACAGCCAGTCAAGAATTGCCCCGTATCTATGAAGAAATATGGGATGGAAATACCAAGGGGAAGATGGAGAGAAGAAAGGAGGAAGATGTGAAAACAAATTGTACAATGAAACCCAATAAAGTTGTATTTGATGATCTCCTTCCTTGCGCCACGGAATTCTTTTGTGGGAGAAAGTTCTTGGGGCGCCTCTGGAATTGTTTGGGTTGGAAGGGACCTCAAAGCAGATCCCATCCCAGCCCTGCCGTGGCAGGGACACCTCCCACTGTCCCAGGTGCTCCAACCCCAATGTCCAACCTGGCCTTGGGCACTGCCAGGGATGGAACAGACACAGCTTCTCCGGACACCCAGTGCCAGGGACCCTTTTCCTCAGCGCAGCTCTAGGTCAAGGCTCTTGTGTCCACAGATATAAAAAATATTTTAATGTGTAATAATAATAATAATAACAATAATAATAGAACCTCTAATAACCACTTCAAAGTCTGTTTGGGCACACCAGTTCAGTCCACAGTGCTCCTTCACCTTTCTGTTTATCTTTGTGTCTCCATCTTAGAGTAGGTCATGAATCCAAAAATATGCTGTAGTGTCGCAAGTAGCTCTGCAAGGATTTCCAAGATTTCTCCTCAATGATTTCCTCACTTATTTTACCCCTTAAGCACGGCTTAAAAAATTTACAGAGGCCAAGCAGTGGGTAGGGACCAGCCAGAGGCCCTGAGGCACCAAGGAGGGAAGCCAAGACCACGGGCGAAGACAATGGACCTCACAAATCTTAAATCTGAACAAATCCCTGGAGCTGTTAAAGGCTGGGCAGCAGGGCCTGGGGATAACAGTACTTAGCGAAATATGAACACAAATGATGGGATGTTTTTAATTGGAAAGCTACTCAGAGGTGTTTCAAAGCTCTAAACCAGTATTAACTGCCCCAAACCTGCCAAAATAATGTTTTACAGAGGTCCAACCCAAGCCACTTTCCAGAGCTGCATATCCCCAACCAGGGACTTGTCAGGATCCTTCAGCAGGTCAGCTCTGAGCAGTGACAGAGCACGGGGAAAATACAGACGAGGAGCAGCACTTTTAACAAAAAAATGTGTCCTGGAACAACCTTTTCATGGTATTGTACATAAAGATTTCAAAAATGCTCTGCTTTTGCTGGTTGTAAAAGGCCATGACCAAGTATCTGGAATGGCTCAAAAATAATAAATAAATAAATCAATACAGAAATGAATAAATACAGTTGTATTTACATTTGTAACCTACACCTGAAATTTGCAATAATTTTGAACTTGGTTTTCTTTTTAAAGATTAGCCTGGAAAGCAGCTGCCAGAAGCAAAGGTTTTCTTGTGCTGGCCAGGTGCAGCCCCCAAGTGCTATAAAAGAACCAATGGGAACTTATCAAGAGGAGAGATCTTTCTCCCAAACTGTGTGATGGGGAGGGTTTATTTAGCATTCTTCTGGTGTCACAGAGTCACAGAATGGTTTGGATTAGAAGGGACCTGGAGGATCAGCCAGTGCCAGCCCCTGCTGGTAGCTCCCACTATCCCAGGCTGCTCCAGCCTGGCCTGGGACACTCCCAGGTGCTGAGGTTGGCTTTTCACCCTCCAGCTTGGAGCACTGCAGAGGCTGCCATGGGAAGGAGCCCAAGGGAAAGAATAGCTTTGATAAATAATTCAGATTAAATTCAAAATGGTTTTAGGCAGATGACACTTTCTGAGGTCACCTCGAGGTGGTTCAGATGAGCGAGCAGGACCCAGCTCAGCACCTGGAGTCAGAGTTTTGTGGTGACAAACTTGGTGACAGTGATTGCAGCAGCAGCAGAGCTGGGTTGGTTTTTCCCTCTTCATTTCAGTGTATTCATCTTGTTCAGGTCAATGATGAATTCACTCAGAACTGAAAACATGATTGGGAGTTGGAAGAGCAGAAAATGTGTTTTCCTCTCCCTAACTATGAATAAAAAATAAATTTGAAAGGATAAGATCTGCTGGGTTTTAATATCCTAAGGACAGGATGATCAGAAACCACCTATTAATTTTTTTACCATAGATAATAATATCTCCTTCGCATATTAACTTTATCAGTGAAATTAATTAATGAAATTTATCATTCAGGTGCAGAATATGCCCCTTGATTTTGCAGCCAGCACTATTTTGGTAGGTCTGGTTAACTGATGGAATTAATGCTGTTCTTACCACAGTGGTACTGAACTCTCATTTCCATCCAAAAAGAACATGACAACTCATATAATAAAAAAGAAATGCAGCATTCTGCATTCTCATCCCTACAAAGATATAAACCACATAATCAGATTATGAAACATAATTGCATACATGAATGTAAATAAATGAAATAATAGGGAGAGCTCCGTGATCAGTCAAAGGAAGTGCAAATTCAGTAACGCTCTTAGATTTGAACAAAAACAGTTAAATTTGTTGATAATGGGAATAATCTCCCCTTAGGAGAATGAGCTGACATTCTCATGGAAAAATTAATAAAAGGTAGATCAGACAGCACATTTTCCCTCATTTTCAGTGAAAATCATATTTGAAAACCAACCTGAATGGCAATAAGATTGAATTTTCTACACATTTTGAGGGAAACAGACTTGAAGTTTTCTCAAAAAAAAAAAAAAAAAAACCAAAAAAGCCAAAAACAAAACCAAAAACCGACTTTTGTCCTTCTAGCCAAGTTTTGGGTTCTTTTTTTCCCCCCTCTTTCCTTTTTTCCTTCCTCTTTTTCCCTTTCCATCCCCCTGAAGTGGGTGTTTGGGGCAGGGTGGTGAGCAACCAGATATCAGAGGAGCAATGGGAGAAGGAGAAAGGTTCATATGTGACTGTATCCCTAAATAAAGTTATCCTGTGGGCCTCAGCCCTTTGCCTCTTCTTTTACAGAAATCCACCCTTCTTTTTCCTTCCCTTGACCCATATCTTCCTGAACTGGGATTTAGCAATTACACTGCTCAGGCTGCTTATTAAAACCTCCTCGTGTATCTTGGTTTTCCAGCAGAGCCCCCCTGTCTCTGGCCCTGTTGTTTGATCTGGCACTGAATATGGAAACAGTAAAATCTGGGATGGATGCAGGCGTTTCCAGCAGCCCATCTGGGCTTCTTCCAAAGCTGCTGTGGGGAGAAGAACTGATGCCCAGCTCTGCCCTGCAGTGGGGGGACATCTTTGGGTCATGTTTTTCCAGTAGCTGGTGATGCAAAGGAGGTGCAGTATCACAGGATCATGGTATGGTTCGGGTAGGAAGGAACCTTAAAGCTCATCCAGTTCTAACCCCTTGCAGGGACACCTTGCACTAGACCAGGCTGCTCCAAGCCCATCACACACCTGCACAGGCCTGTGTGTGCTGCAGCCTGCAATAACTGAGATCTAACGCTTTTCTTCTTTCAAATCATTAATGTTTTTTAAAATTTCCATCTCCTTGGAGGTCATGTGAGACAGGAGATCACAGGTGTTTGTTGATGCTGCTGGGACAGTTCAGCTCCAACCCCTGAGGGAAAAGCTGTGACACCACACCACACACATTTCATTCTCCTGATATTCTCCTCTTTGGGCTGCATTTTGCTGCCTCACTACAGCTGAGCTGCACCTACCCCAGCCTGGCCTTTGATGAGTGAGAGGCTGAGCCCTGAGCTCTCTCCCAGCCGGTCACGGGAGCGTCTGGAGCGTGATGTGACCCGGGGATAGCAGATGATGTTGGGTGTTGGTTGTTTCCAACAATGCAAATCTGCTCACCGTTCACCTTCCCCTCAGCCCTCACTCATCCCAGGCTCATAGTGGGGCATAACCCATGCCAGCCCTGATGGGATAGCTTGGAATACGTGATGTGGATCCTGGGAAGCCGCCTTGGATCCGCCCCAGTAAGGTACAGATACAGCAATTAGTAAAATCAAGGTGTATTTCCTACATCATGCAGCTGGGGGCATTTTGCAACTCATTTCGCCAGAGAAAAACTTGTTATTTAATTGCCTTGGCTGCTGCTGGATCAGATTCAAAAGGAGTGGGAATATCAGGTCCTGCCAGATATATTCAATCATATTCCTGCTTCTTTTCCCTGACTGGATCCAACGTGCCAGTAAGCAGTGAAGCAGTTAAATATGGACATGTGAATTCCAACAATGCTGAGATTTCCAACTGAACACCCCACCAGGATGAACAAGGAAAACGAGCATCCCCCTCCACTCTCTCCTTGTCCCTGTGGTGAGTTTAAGGGAAAGAGAATTCACAATGGTTTGGCCAAATGGAGGAAGTGGGATATTTCCTATACACCCTGATAAACCAAGAATAACACCTTGGGCAGCCACCAAATAAATAAACAATCATAAAATAAGGCCTGCTAGAATTCAGAATTATGGGTGAGGTGAGGCCAGAGCTGGTGGGCATGGTGGAGATGGGGTACAGTGGCACTGTCCCCCCTGGATGGGATGGGGCTTTTCCCACCACCACAACGCTGTGCCCAAATGAAACTGGGTGGAGAAGGGGAAAAAAAAAAAGATATGTCTAAATGAGTCCAATACTGATTATTAAGTTCCTAAGAGGCAATCTAATTTAGCTGTATAAAATCATGAAAGGGGAAGAATTAATTGATACTAATGAGTTATATGAGATAGCATCATAATTAATTCCTAAATAGAAAGAGGACATAGGCTGGAGTGAGGGGGGATCAGACTGGCCTATATATCATAATAGATTACAGAGGCTACTCGAGATGAGAAACAAATGCCAAAGTCAGAGTGGGACGGGGTTAGGGAGTCTTTGCCAAAGCAAAGGAAATCTTTCCAGCAACTCCTGAAAGCTGGGAAGTTCAAGGACCTCTTTGCCACATCCCTGCTGGTCCCGCCATGGCATTTGCAGCAGCAACACCCTGGCCCTGCCTGTCTGCCAGGGAGCACAAACACAGTCCGTGCTGCTGGAACTGAGGTAACTGCAGAGGTTTAATTTGATTTCCCTCCCCCTAAATCGTGTGGTGAGTAAATCAGTGCATAATCCCACTGCAACTTCATGGAGCGCTACAAACCCCAGCATTGTTGCACCACCTCGGACAAATTATTTGGGTGTGATATTTGGAGCCCAAATATCTGCTGTATTTTGGGTATAATTACTCCTTTGGGGGACAAATCACAGTGACCACTCATATACTAGAAGACAAAAACCTATGATGAATCACAGAAACAAAATTATATAAGGACAGGGCATTGTTTCTGTAAATTCCATAAAATCATCACCACATCCTGACTCCATGTTCACCAACACAAATCATAAATCTCTGCATCCTATCTCCTGAAAACCAGTATTAGAAGTTGTGTTTGGTTTTTGTTCTCCATATTAGGTTTAGTTTTGAAAAAAAAAAATCAGTTGCTACTGTAGGGTAGAGCTCAAAGTACGTTCATTTATCAGTGTTGGGTGCATTTTTAGAGGGAAGATCATGGAGAACTATTTTGATTTTCACAGTTGTGTTCACTAAGAGAAAAAGAAAATAGAAGAGAGCTGGAGAGGGATTTTGGATGTGAGCCTGGAGTTCCAGGACAAGGGGGAACGGCTTTCCACCGTCAGAGCGCAGGGTTAGATGGGATATTGGGAAGAAATTAAATATTATCATATCATCCAAACCAGGAGTGGGATAGCGAAATGGAAATGCAGAGAAATGGAAATATGGGGTAGAAAATCAGTAATTTAGATGTCAGGTGTTGATGTTCATCAGTTTTAATTTACTGTTGATGGCTTCTCCTAAGATTTAACTTCACCCTTAAAATACTGCCCATAGTGGAATTTTCAAAATCAGTGCTAGCCTGATAATCTCCTCCCAGTACAAATAAATTAAACATTAAAAGGAAATAATATGTGGATTTCCAGCTTTGGTTTTGCTGCCCAGTTTAGTGCAGCCACTGGTGCTTCCTCCCCATGACAAATTCACAGTGATGAATGCACCAAACAGGCCACAGTATTTCCAAAAATCACACCTAAATTTGATGGAGAGCCAAGGCAGTACACTACAAAAATATCTGAGCAAGAGAAATATTTGAAGGAAGATGAAAGAAATGGTAAAGAAAATTATGAGGATGGAGAAAATGATGAAAACTAACAAAGTGGTGAAAGAAATGATTGAGAGAATAATGAAAAAAACTATGAAAACAAAAAAAAAAGGTGAAAATTAAGGAAATGTAAACAATGGTGAAGAAAATTATGAAATAAATGGTGAAGATGAAAATTATTTTAAAAAAATGAAGATGAGGAAAACTATGAAATTACTACAATTAAGAAAATGATGAAAAAAATGCGAAGATGAAGAAAATGATGAAATAGATGATGCAGATGAAGAGGAAGAAAAGATGGGGAGGAAGAAAAGCTTTCACATTTCCCAACCAGAGCCACCCCAACAGGCTCCCCGCAGCCGGATCCCGCTCGCAGGTGGAAAAGCCGCTCGGACGCCGGCACAGAGCTGCTGATAAATCTAATCCTGAAGGATTGGAAATGAGGTAAAAGAAATTCTGATGAAAATTATGTACATGTACTTTGACAAGCTCATAAACACTGCAGCCATGATAAGTTTTCTTATTTTTTTTTTTAAGACCCGACACAACTGTGTAAGCCCAAACTCTAATTTTTACAGCCCTGGGTTTGGAGATCTGTCATTGGGAGATATAATGGAAAGAATAATTGCCTGGTGGCTGCACAAACAGGAGATGTGTTGTCAGGCTGCAGTTTGGAGGCTACATCTGGCTTCGGAAATGATTGATGCTGTCTCTGTGTGTGATTCAGGAAACCATTTTTTCTCCTTTCTTTTTTTCTTCCCCCTCCCCCCGCTAACACAACCACCATGCCGAAGCTTCAATTAAATCAGTATTAAAGAAAACTTTTGATTTATTCCTCCTGCACCGCGGCGCTGCGGCCGGGCAGCGCGCGGCCCTCGCGGCCGCGGCGGGCACGTGATTCCAATTTGAAATTAAAAAGTCATGTCTGAATAACACAACAGCATTCTCATTTCCTAATACTCTGCTTTTTACTACTTTGCATTCAACTGTGAAAAGTCTTTTAAAACTCTGAACAGCAGTAAAACTTGAATGAATTTTTGACCCATTATTGCATAGCGGGTGCGCTTTCCAAGTTGGAGAGACTGCCAAGTTCTCCCCACCTAATATTTCCACTTTAATTGTGCCACTTGAGAAATTTACGTGCCTCAAAATATGGCATGAATCTTACGCTTATTGCAGTATCATTAGCAGCAACATTTAAGCAACATCTGTGTGCTATAGAACTAATTGAAGTAGCAGAAGTGGCAGCTGTAAATCCACAGGAAGATGGCAGTTTGCACCCAGCACTGCTGAGTTAGCGGGTAACTGTCAGCCTGTTCCTGCAATCTGCTCTCGAGGACTATGGTACAGGCACACAATGTCCAAAAAAATACAGCGAGGAGGCTAATGATCCTATTAACCACTTTGCTGCACCAATTTGGCTGTTTTTCCAGTTTCCTTGTTGGATTTCATTATATATTTCACCATTCCAGTAAAAAAGTCCAGTATGAGACGTGCTTGCTTACTTAAGGGGGGGAAGCTCCCACTCGATCGAAACAACACACAAACGACTCTTTTTTCCCTTAAAATTCCACATATTTCACCCTCTTTTCCATTGTTTAATTTTTCTTCATCACGCATGCCTGGGTGAAAAAGAACTTTTCCCAACTGTTAATGCTGGTATTTAAAGCAATGACATTTTCCTCCCCGGGATGTAACATTTCCAATAATCAATAAAGCTGGAGGCAGAGGAGGGGAGGAGAAAATCTTTTTTTAGGTGCGAGGATGGAAGCACATCTTCATCGGGGCCGGGAATGCCGCGCGTGGCCGGCAGCACGCCAGCCCGGGCACGGATTGCTCTAATTGGTGATTACAGAGGGAGGAAGGTGTTTCAAGTTCCATGTCCTGGTATTACTGACTAATCCAGGCGCGGGGTTCAGAGCCGCTCGGAGCAGCACCGCTCTTTCCATCTTCATTCGCATCTTGGGTGGGGAAGAGCAGGTTCAGCAACCCGACGGCGCTCTCACGGACATGGGGGATGGAATTAAACAGGGAGCAGGAATGGTTTGGGGTGAGGGCAGGGGGGTTTTGGAGGCCACCTCACTGCACATCCCCCCACTGCCACTGGCCACCTCCATCCCGGCCATGGCACGGCCCCAGGGAGCTGGGAAGGTGTCGCCGGAGCGCCCTTGCCATGATCTGTTTGCCAAGAGCCCAAGTTCATTAGAGGCCCGGCACGTCCGCGGGGCCACCATGTGACAGGCTGGGAGCCACCAGTATTTGTTGTCTTAATGCTCAGGTACTCGGGGACTGGACTGATAAGGAAAAAACTGTTCGGAATCTGCTGCTCTACACGCTCAGGGTGGCACGGGCCAGCGCGATATTGAAAATCAATAGTCACGTGGTGGTTTAAAGGTTAGAGGTCCCCTGAATTAACTTTCTAGTACTAAATTACCAGATCTATTTATTTATTTATTTACCTGTCTGCTTATTTATTTATTTATTTCCCCCTTTGCAGTGACTGTGGTGGGGGTTGGGGGGGAATGTGTTGGTTTTAAAGGGCCATGATTTGCACCTGGAGTAAGGAAACAGCAAAATCTTTTAACACTTGGTATGAGGGTTTCAGTGTGAGGACTTTAATAATGAGAAAATTTAGGAGACACAGAGCAATGTCCAAAATGGCACAGGAGCCAGGAGCATTGGTAGTGGCCTGAAAATTAAAATGCTGCTTCAGTCTTTTGACTCACATTTGTACAGTGTCTGCATTTGCACGACACGCTGGTGTAATATTTAAATTAGCCCATCTTTTATTACTAACAGTGTTTAGAAAATGTAAAGGAATAGTATTATTTACAATATTTGTTCATTAGGAATGAAGAAATAATATTGTCACAAATAAATTGAATGATAAGAGTCAAAGCTTGTGAAGATATAACATTACTTTTCACCACTGAGCACGGTGCACTCCCAAGGACTGCTCCAGTGTGTAGCTACTCACACCCAGAAACACATTCATGGCAGGTCTTTAGCTCCTCTGCTTTAAGGTACTGCAAAACCCACATTATGCTTTTTTTTCACTGAATACATTTCTTATTTAATTTATTCCAGTGTTCCCCTTCCCATTGTTTCCATTCCCTAGGTACACCAGCAGCCAGATTTTCAATACTGTAGGATCACAGAATATCCTGAGTAGGAAGGGACCCACAAGAATCAGGAAAGTCCCGTTCCTTGAATATTGGAATACTGAATATTTGCAGCCTGGTCTGGTGTTCCTCAGAAGGGCCAACAGGGATCTGGGTCCAGCTGACCACGGGACACAGCACCGTGGCTGTGGGAGCTTTGGGATTTGGGAAGCCCCCTGAGGGACACCCTGCTGGGTGAGGCATTAACCACCTCCAGATCCCAGGATGGGTTTGGGTTGGAGAGACCTTAAATCCCAGCCCAGCCATGGCAGGGACACCTCCCACTGTCCCAGGTGCTCCAACCCCAATGTCCAACCTGGCCTGGAAGTGGCAGCAGTGCCAGGGGCTCTGGTGGGGTGCCTCAGGATGCCCCACACCCCTTTTCCATGAGAACATCCTGGTGGGCAGGGGCAGCCCCAGGTCCTCTCCCCTTTGGGGTCCTGTCCCCTTTGGGGTCCTGCCCCCTTTGTGCCACCTGACTCCTCTGGGTGACTGCAGCCAGGGAAGATCTGAAGCAGCCACCAAGGCTTTGAAGCACCAGATGTGGCAGGAAAAAAACACTTCCAGGAATTTTAGACACCACAAAAGATTTTTTTTCATGGTCAGAGACACTTCTCCAAAGCCTTTCTTCTAGAAATGCTTGGCTCATTTAAGATTTATTGATTGCTACAGCTTAAATCTAATTTTCTCTTACCACAATGTGTCTGTATCCATGTGTGCTGTCCCAGCCAGGAAGGGACACTCGGGTGCTGCCACCAACAGGGCACTGGAGCTGGGCCAGGGGCACAGATAAAACCCAAAATAAGGGGAAAAAACCCAGGATAGCCACTCAGGTTTCATTGTTGGACTAAATGAAGCACCTCTAAGAAGAATTCCAAACTACATATTATAGGATTTTTCCAGAGAAATACCAAGCATTTTCTTTCAAAATCAAAATGGTTTTTTTTTTAATTTAAGTTTTTATTTATATGATTAATTATTACATCATATCAGCATATTATTATATACAATATATCACACTATATAGCGATTACTAATATAATATAATATAATATAATATAATATAATATAATATAACATAATATAATATCACATAATACCATATCATATCATATAATGTATCAATCATGTCATGCATGATATGATATGATATGATATAGATAATACAGTATAATAGAAATGTTAAAATTATTTTTAAAATTAAACTTTAAATAATTAAAAAATTAAAATTAAAAAATTAAAATTAAACATAACCTTCTCAGCTCTGGAATATTCAGACTTTTGTTCATCAGTGTCAGACCCATCCCTGCCACGGCCACCCCCAATTTCTGGGTATTTCCAAGTGCATTTCACCTGCACTTCAGAGGCTCTGAATACACATTTCCAAAAAAAGTCAACCTGAAGCTCACATTCCATTTTGATAAATAAACAAATAAAAGGATGAAGACAAGGTTGTAACTAATAAAAATCTCCTGGTGCTCAGGGTCTGCTTGACCCCTACACAATTTCACCTGTGTGAAGAGCCCTGAAGAGCATCCATGTACCCACAAATTCCCACATAAATGGAATTATATCAGGTTAGAAACCAGAAAACCATCATTTGAAAGCATAACATGAACCATGATTTCCTGGTTTGCACATACACAAAGCAACCCTATGGAAACACTAAGATTTATTTTATATAACTGCCACTTTTAACCAGCACACACATCTCCCCTAATGTTTATTTCTGCCAGCAATCTTATTAATTCCCATACTACTTCTGGACCATGTTTGCGCTACAGAAATAATTTTAATTGAACGTTTATTAAAATAAATGCTTTGTCAGGATATCCCCACTCCATCTGGCTGCACTGGGCAGGCATTATTTCCTGGATGTGTCTGCTTTATGCAACGTCTTCTCCCACAGCTCTCGCTGACGACCAGAGCTGATGATTAGATTGGGGTGGCTTTTGCCCAGCAGTGTTTTGTGCCACAGCCCTCTCTGTCCCGTGGCCAGGAGCTCACATCCATGCTCTCCACAGGGCTCTTCCTCCTCTGCTGCACACAACGGGGTTTATTTGGGAGCGACATCCACAGCCCACCAAGCTGACAAAAGGCAGAGATCTGCTATAAATAACCCACCCCGCCAGGCTGCACGGGCTGTGTTTGGTGGTTTTGGTTTTATTTTTTTATTTTCTTTTATTTTTTTTTTTTGTATGTGTCTTTTTTCTTTCTTCTTCTTTTTTTTTTTTTTTTTTTTTACATGGAGTTTGTGCAAGCTCAGTTACAGAGATAAGAGTTTTGATAAGAATTGAAATATGAATTGTGTTCCCAGTGTTAAATATCCACCCTCGAAAATAAATGAAGCTGAGCCTTCCCCTTCTCCCTCCCCACCACGCTCACCTGCTGGCAAACATACTCTGGGCACCAAAAAAGCCCTTTTTTAGCACTTTTAGCAGCCAAACATTATTTTTATAGCTGGCACCACGAACAAACAGCAAACAAACAGGAGACACAGTGAATTCACAGCATTGTGCAGTTAATCCTCCATTCACCAGCGTATCAAAGCACTTTTGTGCTACTTCTGCTGTGCTTCATCTTCATGAAAGCCACGATTTTTATGGAATATCTCCTTCGCCCCAAACCCAGAGCTCTCACTCTGCCTTTGGCCAGACCACGGGAGATTTGCTCCCTCCCACAATGAGGGAAGTGGTGTTTTCTGAAACTTAAGAAGGCAGCTGGATATTCCCTAAACTGGTTGGGTTTAATTTATTCCTCATCCAAAGGCTGTAACAGAAATGGTCTCTCTAAATGAAATTACAAATGCTGCAGCACCCCCAAATTTGAAATCTATTTTCTGTGCTCCAGTAGTTTTCCATTCTTTGGCACCTTTGAGCATCTGCTTGTTTAGTGATTTTGGGGAGGTTCTTATGCTTTTTACCATTTCTGCTCTGTAGAAGTGCCTTGAGATGCTCAGGAACTCCCTGGTCACACAGAGTTGTTCCCACTTGGAATCCTGTGTCCAGTCCAGGGCCCCTCAGGACATGAAGGACACTGAGGGGCTGCAGCATGTCCAGGAAAGCTGGAGCTGGGGGCACTCAGCCTGTAAATTCCAGTTTTGGTCAAAACTTGTCTTGATAGATGGATTTGGCTTCAAAAATAAAATAAACTCAACAATACTCTGTAAACGAGGGTGAAGCTGTGTCTGTTCCCTCCCTGGCAGTGCCCAAGTCCAGGTTGGACATTGGGGTTGGAGCACCTGGGACAGCGGGAGGTGTCCCTGCCATGGCAGGGGTGGGAATTTATGGGTGGGATATTTAAAGGGGGTCCCACTGGGTGAGATATTTAAAAGTCTTTTTCAATCCAAACCATTCTGTGATTTGATGAGCTTCAAAGCAAGATCAAAGCATAACCCTTGAGTAGTGTGACATTCCAGGATCCCAAATACCAAGATAACTGACCCTGAGTGTGTTGGTCATACATCATTTTGCAGGGCATTAGAGACGCAGTATTTCTATGAAAATTCAATTTAGAAATGATGGAATAATCTTAATTCAGCAGGATGTCTTCCCTCACGTTTGGTGCACGGTGTCAAATCAACAGCTGGTGTATTTGGTTTACTTTCTGTTGTCAGGCAGGGAGGGCTGTGACTCACAGACACTCAGCACACACTGGAGTTTTTCTTCTTCTGAAGGCTCTGCAGCAAAATATTGTTACAGTCACTCCCTGTCCAAGGAGATGGTGATTCCCTATGAAAACTTGGCATTAATTATTCTTCTGACTGCAAAAACAATAAATGAAGCCTATTTTTTTTATTAAGGAACTGTAGAGAACTGATCAACATCAGTTTATAATTACATTTTCCTTAATGCATTTGCTGGCTCTGGAGTTCCAAACATGAGTTTTGGGGGAAGATGTCCAGGCTGAGATCCAGATGTGGATGGTTTTTGAGCTCAGGGACGTTCAGATCTGTGACTGGGGTTCTGCCATGGCTGGCTGGAATTTCCAAAGCCTGCAACATCCACGTCTTGCAGGGCACAACAAGGGGCCCCAGAGCCAGACCCCAACCATGTCCTGACCCCTCCCAGCTCTCTGGGATGTGTCCTGGGATCTTCTTCTGAGCCGTGCCACCACAGGGTGCAAAGAATCCACCTCAGATTTTGCTGCCCTGCCCAAACCTGGCATTGGTTTGGGGAAGATTAGGAATATCTAAGGCACAGACAGGAAATCCACTGCCAAATGATGGAGCCAAAACCAGTTTGGTGATGGATGGGCAGAGAACAACAAACAAAAGGGGTTTTAGGGCGACATGATACAAAAGTAGAGCTGGGCACAACCTGCCCACAGTTTCAGAAAACACCTGGAATCACAAAATCTGCTGGCTTATTTTGTGAACAGAAAAGGCTCCCTGCTTAAAAGGCTAGACAGAAATTTGAAAGGCAACTTGCAATGAAAGCCAAGTTGAGAAAAAGAGAAAAAGAATCCAGGAGGTATCCCTGAGGAAAGAGCACAGCAACGTGGCCATCAGCTACTCATGTGTCAAGAACAGATGATCTGCCCATCATAATTAAAGAGAGAGACTTAAAAAAACCAAAAAAATCCACAAGGAAGCAGTTCCCAAAAACTTCAGTGGAGCGGGAGCTGCTGGCTCAGAGGATGGGGAAGGAGGAGATGAGGGGCAGGAGAGGCAGCTCCCAGCAGGGACAGGCACCCTGAGCTGACACCAGTGGCCAGGCTCTGCCTCACCCTGTGATTAATGGCACCAACACACAAAGCATCGGCTGCGACCAGCAGCCATCCTCCTAATGCATGTCACAAGCTTCATAATTCCGCTTGGAACGAGACAACAGCAAGTTAAATTCCTGGATCGCTGTCACCGTGTCACTTACAGAAGGAGTTGCACCGGGGAGCAGTTGGCTACTGGAGTAATTTGAATGGAAATGTCAGTTTTCACAACCCGTGATTTGAGGTGAGTGCCCTGCTATTACACAGCAGCTCTGTCAGGCTGAGTGCTCACTGCCACCTCCCCTCACGTCCCAGCCTCCTCCTGCCACCCACCGCCACCAAAAAATTCACATTTCCTCCTCTGTAACACCTGCAATCCCAGTGGAGAACAGCTTGTGTGGGTGAGCACTCCCTGTGTCTTCCCCTGTCCCGGCTGGATTTGAATACTGGATTTTTTATCCTGGCAAAGGTGTGTGCTTCCAACCTCCCCAAAAGAGTGAGCTGTTTCTGAATAAATTGGTTAGTCAAGACTCACACTGACCTCTGGGTTTTGTCTGAGTGAGGACTTCTGAATATGGTCAATATGTCCTACTGCTAAATACTTGCAGGAGTTGCTACAATAAGGTTGTACACATTTTATACACCTCTGTGACAGGTTCAGTTAATTCTTGGTACTGTAAGGGGGAAAAAATACTGTGCAGAAGTACCTGTCCTTCAGCACCACCTCTGTGTGTGTTATATACACACATTCATCCAGATGTTGTGGTGCACACCTTGGGCACTGCTCTGTCTCCAGTGATTCAGGAGGAAATGGAGTTAAATCAGCATGGCTGGCAAACAGGAACTCTCAGGAGTTTCACTTCAATCACTTAACATCAGTTTATAAGGATTTTTAAAGATCTAAACACAGCATTCCCACAAATTTTACTAAATTTCAGCCTTTGTGAAAACACCAGAAATGCACAGAATCATAAAATCCTGGATGGGGCAGCCACATCTTCTCTGGGCACCCTGTGCCAGGGCCTCCCCACCCTGCTAGGGAGCAATTCCTTCCCAAAACCCCATCCATCCCCACCTCTGGCAGTGGGAAGCTATTCCCTGTGTCCTGGCATTCCATGCCCTTTGTCTCTTCAACTGCAGAGCTGACCTGAACCCGATAGAAAACAAAAGCAGGGAATGCTGGCTCTGAGAAATCCAGCTCACAGGATGGAAAACGGGAGGTGAGAGCCAAGGGCCATCTCTGGCACCCCTTTTCCAGCCATCCTGCAGGATAACCAGCACCCAGCCTGCACTGGGAAGGGCTGCTCAGGCAGGTGCCACACAGCTAACTTAGTCCTACACCTGCAATTTTTAAAACAGGAGAAATAATTGAGCTGAGAAATCTCTTGGATGGCAGCTGATCTTGGCTGATACTGGACAGCAGCTATGGGGTGAGTTCTTTCATGGGCTTCTCCTCCTTGGATGAGCAGGATGCTCTATTTTAGAAAAAATAAGAAGGTCTGTTGTTCAAAAGCAGAGTTGTGGCAACGGGATATTTGGGCTTTGTCATCCTCCATAGGCAGGATGAAAAAGAAATTATTTTGCTGTTTATACTTTGCCCACGGTGCCACAGACGTTGGGGTATCTGCAGGCAATCGAAGTCCAATTACCACTATTATTTTCCCTTTGAAAGGAGTGGTTTCCTGAGTCAGTAAATCCAGGGGTTTTTCTTATTCTTTCATGCCAAACACAAATACGTCGGGAGAAAACCACGTCTAGAAAATGCGCAGTGAAAGAAACGGAAAACAAGCCAAGTTTAGATTTTTGCCTGTGGGACAATTGACAAACCACGACGCTTTCCTGGCTTCAAAACAGCTCCTTAGATCACAGGTGGTTGGATTTTAAAGGGTAGGAAGCAAAGCTGTCTCTTTCCAGTGTCTCCTCCCCACTTTTATGTGTGCCCGGGCAGGGGAGCCTGGATCCTGTTGCAACACTCTGTTGGACTATAAACCAATGATATTTGCTTTACCTGTGCACTATCTTCCATGCAACAAAACAACATTTACATCTGGGATCAATTTGCTTGAAATTAAAGTGCAGCTGCTATATCTCTTCTGCATCAAAAGTGTGGTGTTAAGGCTATAACACACAGACAGTTACACATTACTCGGCATTGTAATATTTAGATTTGTGTCATTTTCCATCTGAGGTAAAAAGCATCTTTAAATAAATGAGTGATCTTAGACTACATATTTTATGGGCTGTGTACTCGGTGAGATATATCCACATTTGCAACGTGCATGTTCTGAGCTCCAATTGCCAACTACGTGTTTAGGCCTTGAATTTTAATGCTCAGACAAAAACACGATGTCGGGATATTTGGAGCTGTGTGCTCAGAGAAGTTCTGCTGTGCAAGAGGGCTGGAGGAGTTTTGTGGCTGTTCTCAGGTAAAAGGGAAATGCAGATCTACTCCCCCCTCCTTAGAAGGTTTTGGGGTGACCTAATTGCAGCCTCTCAGGACCTAAATAAAGGGAGCTAAAAGAAAGATGGAGAGAGACAATTTGCAGGAGCCTGGAGTGCCAGGACAGGGGGGAATGGTTTTAAACTGAGAGTAGGTTTAGATCAGACATCATGAACTATAGGATTAGATGGGCTTTTGGGCAGGAATTGTTCCCTGGCAGGGTGGGGAAGGGCTGGGACGGAATTCCCAGATTTGCTGTGGCTGCCCCTGGATCCCTGGCAGTGCCCAAGGCCAGGTTGGACACTGGGGTTGGAGCACCTGGGACAGTGGGAGGTGTCCCTGCCATGGCAGGGCTGGAATGGGATGAATTTTAAGGTCCCTTCCAACCAAAACCATTCCATGATTCTCTAATTCTATTCACTACAACACACCATTTTCTGACGTCTGGGGACAATTTGGCTCAGAAGTTTCCAGCCAATTTTACCCAATACTGCTCCCTCTTAGCTCTGTATTTTAATTCCTCCCCAGATCACCAAATTCAGCCTGATATTCTCATATTATTTTGCTGCCACTGGCAAGAAACATTTCAAAAAGCCTTAAAAATACTGTACAGGATAAAAGCTACTGGGCAGAGAGCAGGGCAGTTTAGTGAAATCAAGCTCAGTAGTTATTTAGTCATTCCAAACACTGAATATTCCTCCTGAAAGCACAATGTATTGGTTAAAACAAAAATAAAATGGAAGTGCGGCATTTCTAAGGTATCACTTCCTCCTGGCAGCTGCAATATTTTGTGTTTCAGTGGAGAAGAATCAGATTTTTTTTGGTAGCAGTCAGAGAGAGGCCGCAGCCTCTGCTGGGCACTGCTCAACCCCAGCAGATGAGAGGCTGTAGGATCTCTACATCTTCTGCTCCAGCTTTGGCAAAAAAGACTTTTCCAGAGCAATCCCGCAGTGGTTGACAAGACATAAAGCTGTGAAAGACAGGATGCTGCTCATCCAAAAGAATCAGATTATGTACCTGGACTTTATCCGCTGCCTGGAGAAGAGAGACAACCAATTAGTCCAACACAGCTTCTTTGCCATGCCCAGGCTGGAAAACAGATTGAAGGGGTCAAAAACATTCAGAAGGCTCCACATGATCTGACATTTGCCTTGTCACAATTTTCCTGACAGCCAGAAGGTTGGAGACAGTCTGCTGGTCATCGGGAGCGACGGAAGGGAAGACGGATTGCTGAGCCGGGCACGAGGAGCTGCTCAATTAACAGCCTGCTCCTCCTCAAGGCAGCCCCTTCTTCAGCAGCTCAGGCTGGGTTTAGGCTGCTCATTGTAGAGGATAAACAGGCTGTAAACAGCTGTGGGAGCCAGCTAACATGTCTGGAGTTTCCAGCCTCCTGATATTCCTGTGCAGGCAGATGTGATCTCCAAGCTAAGACACTCCGAGGTCCAAACTTCATTCCAGTCCCATCCTCTCCTGCACTCGATTGTAATAGCACAATAATCTGCTGCAAAATGCAGTTTAAAGGCTGCAAAATGCAGACTTCTGTGGACAATAAATCAGTTTCATTTCACTTTTCGCTTTTATTTTCCAGGCTGATTTTGGTCCCACTTCAATAGAACTTCCTGCAGGATTAATTCTTTGCATGGGGTTTTTCTCAGCCTGGGACATGAGAGTGGGCACTCATCTTGGATCTGTGTAGATGATACAGGTATGGATCGATCTATCTATCTATCTATCTATCTATCTATCTATCTATCTATCTATTTATCTAATAGATAAAAATCAGGATACTTTTCTATTTCCACACTATTCTGTGATGAAATCCCATCCCTTCTGCCACCCATCTGTCACGGCCACTGGAAATGCCTGGGGTTCATCCTCCTCACTTTTTAGGCAGAAAGTAAAAGTACAATAGCCCTGACATCAGGAACTGTGTGTCCTAACAAAACCAGGACATTTTGATAGGCAGATATTGAGAATATCTCTCCTAACCCACTTCTCCTGATGCTGCTCCAAACTGTAGGCATGGAGCTCCTGAAGATCTCTGTTCACCAGCGGTGGTCAATCTTCTGATCCACTGAGTGGGTGTTCAGGACAACAATATTTGGATAAAGGTTTGAAAAAACCCAGCCCAAATAAACCCTTCCAGCAGTGGAAATCCAGCCTTGGTTGGATGTTCCAACAGAGAGGAGTCCCCACCACACATGGCATTCTCTCTCCCAGTTAATTTATACACTATATATTATTATACACTCAGACACTCTATATGACATATTTTAAAATTTATTTATGTGAGGAAGGCTACATTTCAGAAAGCCTTTCAAAAACAGTGAAAGTCACAGCAGCTCAGCCCAAGGGCTGTGTTAAGGCCAAATTTCTGCAGGTTCTAGATGAAACAAAAGGCATTTTCAGTGTCCTCAGCACAGCCCTGACCCTGCTGGTGTCCCCTGGCTGCCCAGGGCCAGGCTGGGACATGAGCTCTGCTGGCTCCCTGCGAATTACAGCGCTGGCCCCTGGGGTCACCTCCCTCTGCTCCTCGGGCTCCTCCTCATTCCAGGGCACCAGGAGCCAAAGGGGACAGGGGACAGGGCACAGGAGCTGCTTTCCAGCCATCCCAGCTGATTACTGAGGCATCGTCCACGTTCCAGCTGGGGAACACCAAGTTTGTGATCACCTCGTGTTGACCCCGTCTGTAAATGATGCTTCGGTGCAGAGGCTCACGCTGCAGTGTTCCATTAATTCCTGCAAAGCCCTGAACCTCCTGAGGGCTCTGCCCACACAACTCCAGGCCACCTGCACTTTGGATGAGGTGCTGACCTGGGTCCCTCGTGGGAAAATTTTCTCTAAGTAAAAATTAAAATGGTTTTGTCATCAAATATTTTTTTGTGAGCGTTTTGTTCAGACCGGACAAAGGGAATTTTTTTTTTTCTGGGCACTATGAAAAAATAATTTCCTCCCACCAGTTGTTTTGCCATTTAACTACTGAAAGGCTGCTGTGTGCCCACCGCCCCTCAAAATTCAACCTGCACTTACCATGCTGGTTGAAACTAATTTTGATTGATACCAAAAGCACATAAAACGTGTTTGATTCATGAAAGCAGAAATAAGGACCATGGTTGAAGCTCATGCTTCTAAAAATCACGGGCCATAATCAACACTGAACCTCCTGGAAAGGCTCAGCCTTGAGAACAAAGTTGTAGAATCACGGAATGGTTTGGGTTGGAAGGGATCCTAAATCCCACCCATTCCCACCCCAGCCATGGCAGGGACACCTCCCACTGTCCCAGGTGCTCCAACCCCAATGTCCAACCTGGCCTTGGGCACTGCCAGGGATCCAGAGGCAGACACAGCAAATCTGAGCAATCAATAAAAACAATTTTCCAGAACATCCCAGGCTGCACCAATGGAAATACAATGGGTTTTCCTTTTGCTCGCCAGAGTTTTAAAGATTTAAGTCAAATGTGGATCCAAACCCCTTTGGGATTCCCATTCCTGGTGTCCTGCCCTGGTGCTCCAGCCTTGGATCTGAGCAGGGCTGGGAGGGACTGAGCAGAGCAGAATTCCAGACCGGCTGAAATGCCCTACTTTGAAGGGAGAGAGACAAGATTCCGTGTGGAATTAGGTCATCCCTGCGCCCATCGGAAATGAAAATTACATCATCGCTCGTCCTCAGATAAAAGGGCTGCAGCTGTTTCCCTCATCAGCTCCCAGCAGCTCTGCACTCGGGGTCAGGCTGAGGGTTATTTTAATTAAACACAACCTCTCCCAGCCAGTCTGACCTCGGCTGGTGCCTAAATTGGGTTGAGCCCCATCCTGGGGCCGGGCAGAGCTCCTTCACCTTCCTCCTCCTCGTTCCTCCCTCACCAACCCAGCGAGCAGGAGCTCCTCTTCCATCCACCCTGCTGCCATCTGCAGCGAGGATTTCGGGGAAAGAAAAAGCAATTCCACCTGAAATAACACGCCCGGCACTGGATGGGCTGCCCTGGCACTCGCAGCCACCCGGGCAGCGCAGGGATGGAGCAGCATCCCCTGTCCTGCAGGCTGCATCCCGAGCGATCCAGGAGAAGAGCCCAGGAGGAGTCCCCCACGCTCCCATCTCCTCCAGGAAAACTCGTGGCAACAAATAAAAAGCCCTGTTTAAAATAACTAAATAACGCACTTAAAGAGGTTTTAAAAATTGATAACTCCACGCACGGGATCGATCTTAATTACTGCCCAGGTGGACTTTTTTTTTTTTTTTTTTTTTTGTCTTCTGGCTTTTTTCAGCGCAAAAGCTCAGCCGCCCACGCCAGCCATTAATGAGAAACGTTAAGGGCTCATTAACAATGTCCTTTCATCAGCCCGAGGTGCTGCCAGCATCCCGCTCACGTCAATTTACACCTCGTGGTCCAGCTCCTGCATCCCGGCCGCGGCTGATGGAGCGCAGACCCCCGGCTCCGGCCGGGCTGGACACCCCCTCCGGCCCCGGCTCCAAATTCCTGCCTGGACACCCCCTCCGGCCCCGGCTCCAAATTCCTGGCACAGGACAGGGGCTGGTCTGGATAAGGCTGGGGAGCATCACCTCGGGTGGGGAAGCAGCAAAATGTGGTGGCTCCTTTCCCTCCCTGCAGTGATGGGGCCAAGGATGCTCGTCCTTGATCCCCCTGCAGGAACAATTCTGGATTTTGGGAGAGTGGGAAAAGGGGAAGAGAGGATTCGTGGATGGATAAAAAGAGAGAAAAAACGGATGTGGGGAAAAGCAAGCGCATGGAAAGGCAAGAACTGAGGACAGGAAAAGGGCAAAGGTTTTGAGAGGGAACAGCTTCTGGGGGGAAAAGAGGAAGAGAGGGGGGGAAAAGAAAAAAATATGAAGAAAAAAGGAAAAAAAGTAGGAAAAAAAGATGAAAGAAAGAAAGAAAGAAAGAAAGAAAGAAAGAAAGAAAGAAAGAAAGAAAGAAAGAAAGAGAAAGAAAGAAAGAAAGAAAGAAAGAAAGAAAGAAAGAAAGAAAGAAAGAAAGAAAGAAAGAAAGAGAGAAAGAGAGAAAAAATGAAAAAGGGAAAAGAAAGGGAAAAGGAAAAAAGGAAAAGGAAAAAGGGAAAAGAAAAAAGGAAAAGGAAAAAGGAGAAAGAGAAAAGAGAAAGGAGAAAAGAAATGAAAAAGAAAAAAGAGAAAAAAGAGAGAAGGAAAAAGAGAAGAAGAGAAAAAGGAAAAATAGGAAAAATGAAAAGAGAAAAAAGAGAAAAGTGAAAAAAAGGAAAAAGAGAAAAAAAAGAAAAAGGAGAAAAGTAAAAAAAGAGAAAAAAGAAAAGGAAGAAGAGAAGAGAAGAGAAGAGAAGAGAAGAGAAGAGAAGAGAAGAGAAGAGAAAAAGAAAAAGGAGAAAAGTAAAAAAGAAAAAAAGAAAAAGAAAAAAGAAAAAAGATAAAAAAGTAAAAAGGGGGGGTGGAAGAGTAAAAAGAAAAACAAAAAGAGGAAAAAAAGAGTAAAAATAAAAAAAAATAAAAGGCTAGAAAAGAGGAAAAGGCCGAAGAGGAGGAGCACAGAAGGCGGTCTGAGCGCTGGGGGCAATGCCCCTCGCAGGCTCCGCGGCCGCGCTCGCCTCTCGGCCCGCAGCAGGCGCGCCCTGGCCCCGCTGCGCTCGCTCTCCAGCTCGGAACCTCGGAACCTCAGCTCCTCTCTGCACCAACATTCCCCGTCCTTTGCCCGGCACGACAGAGCGCGGCCCCCACTCGGAACCACAGCTCTGCTCCCCTTGCGCGAGGATGCGGAACCCACCACGGTTACACCTGGAAATGCAGCTCTTCCAGCTTCCAGAGGTTCTTGGTGGGAAATTATTCTTGAAATAGTCCCTGGATCTTCCAGGAGTCTCCTTGGAATATCGGGCTTTTAAGTTTTTAAGGAATTTTCTAAAGGTTTTTGCATTTTAAGGAAGCGGCTTTGCAACACCACCTTTCCCAATAAATAACCACGTTAATACCGAATCTCTTTGAGCTGGGTGCAGCACAATATTTGTAGGTAATACGAATTTAAAGTAGTGCAGAAATGATTAAAAGTAGCAATCTACGACTTTTCTAGAAGAAATAATAATCACGGTGGCATAGAATAGTTTGGGGTGGAAGGGATCTTAAAGGTCATAATAGCAATGATGATAATAATAATAAAAATAATAATCATAATAGATGCTAAAGGAAACAATAGTTTAAGATCATAACTCATTTATAACTTAACTTTATAATTTGGAAGGTGATGTATCCTACCACATCAGCAATTCCACTGATAAAGAAAACAACAATTATCACTTAAAAAAAGTTCCCGATGCTTGAGAACTGCTAAAAAAAAAAAAAAAAAAAGGAAACTTTCAGAGACCAGATCTTTCTCGCCCCTATCAGATGACTAATTCCTCTAATTCCAAAGACCAGGAAATTTGGGCACATATCGAGAAAGGTCCCCACCACACCAATGAATTGGTTTTCTGTTCAAGATGCCTCCAGTCTGAGCTCATTACGCCGCAAACTCGGCGTGCATGGAAGTGATCTGTAACAATCCTGAGGCCTGGGGCCCTTTTCCATTTGGGATTGATACATGGGGTGGAATCTGCATTTTTCATCGAACAGTACAACCAGTGTGGCCGCAGTTCTGCTGCAAATCCAATGCAGGAAATACAAGAGAGTCCTTCAAAAATATTCCCATTTGCCTTGGAGTGGCTGCAGAGCCTGTCTGTATGGGGAAAAACAAAAAAAAAAAAAAAAAAAAAAGAACCTGCTGCAAAATTCAGCTTCTTCCCTGGTCAAGGACATCTATTTCACTCTCAGTGTAATTCCAACAAAACAAATATTATTTTTGAATTTTTCATTATGCCTGGGCCTGGGAAGGGCTGGAGCAGCGTGCTGGTCCGGGATGCTGCAGGCCAGGATGTGCCACGAGCGTGGATGGATGAGGGGACTCACGGGGCAGGGGAACCCAAAATTCCCGGGAAAAAAGCACAAAACTGGTGCCTGCCGGGGGGCAGGGGCTGGGGAGGGGTGTTCTCATCAGCTCCAGAACCTGTCCTCGAGCCCACCCATGGGATCTGTGCGGGCAGAGAGTGACCCAAACCCAACCCAGCCCCCAATCTCTGCACCTCCTTGGCGCTGCATTATTGTATTTTATTACACAAATATATATATATATATATAGATATACTTTATTTGTATGCACAATATATGATATAAAGTTATACATAATGTTATATAATTATGTATAATTTATATATCCTTATAATTTATTTTTATATATATATATATATATACTTACATGTATATATGTATACATGTTGATATGTACGCATGTACACACACACAAATACATGTATTTCGTTAATGCCGAATGTATACTCGTGCGTTCCGGGTTATTTCTGTTCAAAGCCCCCCCAGTCCCCCTCTGGTCCCCCCAGAGCCCCCAAATCTTGGGGGGGACCCGGCCCCGCCGCGCCCCCAGCCCTGTGCCGCGCGCCCTCTGTCGGGCAGCGCCGGAACTGCATCGCCTGTCCCTGTCCCTGTCCCTGTCCCTGTCCCTGTCCCTGTCCCTGTCCCTGTCCCTGTCCCTGGTGTCCCTGTACCATCCATCCCCCCTGTCCCTGTCCCTGTCCCTGTCCCTGTCCCTGTCCCTGTCCCTGTGCCATCCATCCCCCCTGTCCCTGTCCCTGTCCCTGTCCCTGTCCCTGGTGTCCCTGTGCCATCCATCCCCCCTGTCCCTGTCCCTGTCCCTGTGCCATCCATCCCCCCTGTCCCTGTCCCTGTCCCTGTCCCTGGTGTCCCTGTGCCATCCATCCCCCCTGTCCCTGTCCCTGTCCCTGTCCCTGTCCCTGGTGTCCCTGCGCCATCCATCCCCCCTGTCCCTGTCCCTGTCCCTGTCCCTGTCCCTGTCCTTGTCCTTGTCCCTGTCCCTGGTGTCCCTGTGCCATCCACCCCCCCCGTCCCTGTCCCTGTCCCTGTGCCTTTCTCTGATGTCCCTGTCCCCGTCCCTGTCCCCGTCCCTGCCCAAGTCCCTTTCCCTGTCCATCCCTTCTTGTTCCTGTCCTATCCCATCCCTGCCCTGTCCAGCCTGTCCTGTCCCCGCCGTGTCCCCGTGCCTGCCCATCCCTGCCTGTCCCCGCCCAGACCAAATCTCTGACTCAGAACAGGATTTCACTCCCAAAATCGGCTGTTTCCCTGGGAAAGGCACTACCTGCCCCAACCCCATCCCCGTCCCCACAAAAACAAAGTCACATCCCTGAAAAAGCCCAAATACCTGAGGAAAAAAAACCCATGGAGGGATGCAAATGTGGGAAAGGTTAAAGTTGACGCTCGCTGCTGCCTGCTTTTGGTGGCAGCATGTATTAGAGATATAAAAAAATAATAAAATACACCCAAACTGTACATATTATAAGGCCGTATTTTTATCTCGGGGTTCTGGTGACACGTACAAACCACTTGAGCTTTGCTTCTGTGGTTTATATCGCCACGAGAAACCCTTGATAAAAATACAGCTTTATATTGTACAGTGGGGTATAGTTTATTTTCCCCATATATCACACCCTGTGTTTTATTTATAAACAGACCCAAAGACACTTGCACATGCAAAGCAGTTTTTTTATTGAAGTAATTCCGAGGTATCAATAATCTTGGATTAACTAACGCATTGCCACACAATAATTTTTGGGGGGCAGCAATGGCCTTTTCTAAAGAGACATCCATGAAAATATGACAAAACACATAAAAAAAATCAGTATTTCCATGTTACAATTTATGATTCCCATACTGGAAATTTCAGCTTCTGGTGGCTCGTACTCGCAGAGAGACCTGCTAAAACCACCGCAAAATTTAGCTTTAATGTCTCTTGAATCCTTCCAATGGAGAGGCTACAGGAAATAAAGCTTTGGATAACAGAGAAATGCAGAAATCTGAAGGAAAACTCCAATGATAAGAGAATGTGCTGTTGATAAGGAAGCAACTATGATGAGCTTTGGCTAATCAAACTGCTTATCCAAAATATACAATTTGTCAGAAACATATCTCCCCCTTCTCTATAAAAAAAAATAAAAAAAAATTCCCATCTCCCATCCCAAAAGAAAAGGCAGGAGAATTTTGCATAGATCTCTCTGTGCTCCCTTAACTCCTGTTCAGGTAAAACACCATTTTGTGCCCCAAACTGGGGAGGGGGAGCTGGGCAGGGGTGGGCAGAGCCCGGTGTGCCAGCCTGGGCCACTTGCTGCAAGCCAGACACCTCCTCAGGGGGAAGCTTCCACCTCACATTTGCCACGTCCCTCCCACTCCCTTATCCCTGCTTTAATGGACATTAAAAATAGAACAAAACAGGGCTGGAGATGGGAACAAAATCCATGCACAACAGGCCTGGATCGCTGTAGTCATTCTGCTGTAAAATGTAAAAACAAGAAAGGGCAGCCGAGCTGCCTCCCCCAGGACACATCCTGCTTCTTTAATATAGTGGTGCCACCACACATTTCACTTTGGATGCTGCATTATATTTCTGTGTCACTCAAATATTTACCATTTTTTCCCGAATTCTGCTGGGTGCTCCGAGAGCTTTGCTACAAGCCAAGGAGCCGTGGTTGTGTTCCGTGGGTGGTTAGGGACGTGCCAGCTTCTCCTGCTGCAGCTTCTCCTTCTGCAGCCTCTCGTGGGACAGCAGCCACTCCTTCAGCAGCTGTCCCCCACCGTAGCTGCCACTGTCCCCACTGCTGCGGATCACCCTGTGGCACGGGATGATGATGGGGATCTGCAAAACACCCCAAAATCCAGGAGGAGTAAAGGGTGAGCCAGCAAGAACGGGATGTGGCCTGGAGGGGATCTGGAGGGCTCGGTGTTTTCCAGCCTGAATGGTGCTGTGATTCCATGAGTCTGTAAATCCAGCGCTCTAAAATCCAGCACTGGGATTGCAGGAACACGGAGCAGCCACATCAGGGCCACACAGAAGAACAACTGAGAAGTGGGAGCAATGGTCTCCAACACCCCTGGAGACCACCCCCGTTCTTAGGAATAACATAGGCATGGACAGGAATTTCAATACATAAAAATGATGTAGTCTTTAAAAGGATAAACCTGAGATATCAAATCCCACATATAAAATCCTCCCTGCAGCACCAGGTTCTGCTGCCCTGTGCCAGCTGAGCCCTCAGTGCCCCAGGTGGGGAAGGAAGCCTCAGAGACCCAAAATGCACACACAGAACTATTTAAACTGGACACTGGGCAGGAATTGTTCCCTGGCAGGGTGGGAAGGGGCTGGGATGGAATTCCCAGATTTGCTGTGGCTGCCCCTGGATCCCTGGCAGTGCCCAAGGCCAGGTTGGACATTGGGGTGGGAGCACCTGGGACAGTGGGAGGTGTCCCTGTCATGGCAGGGCTGGAATGGGATGAATTTTAAGGTCCCTTCCCACTCAACCCATTCTGGGATGCCATGATCATCCCAGGACCAGAAGATTTCTGGGAAAAAATAAGATTATTGAGAAGGGATGCCAGTGCCTCAGCTCTCCAGCAGATCCGCTTCCTGCTGTAGCACCTCCATGTGCACCCTGGAGAAATTCTCTGGAAGACCAAGGCACTATTTATTATTTAGCAGCAAGTCAATCCAAAATGGGCTGTGAATTTTTAAAACCTCCAACAGGAGAAGTTTGATTCCGACCTAACCAATTTTAAGAACTCTTTTCCCCTCCTCTCTGCCTTCCACTCCCTATAATTTATAATCATACAAGACAGATTCTGCAAAATCAATGTCAGAAGTTACATAATGGACTGATAATGCAGAGGAGAACATAAACGTGGGGGTTTTTTTAATTTTTTTTTTAGATTTTTTATTACAGGTGATTATCATAGCTGAAGTACACACTATAAAAACTGCAATACATCATCTCTAATCACGGGTGTGTTTTGGTAACTGCATAGTAATGGCATTGCAACCGTGGAGCTGGGACAACAATCACTCACCCAGAAAGACAGTTCTCACAAATCTGGATATTTCAAGTCAAAAAAATTGTAATTTATTTCTGTGTGGACACACAGACAAATTATACACTTTACCCTCATTTATTTTAATCCTATTTAATCATACAGTTCAAGCACTGTGGTATATTTGAGTCTGGGATACACAAACCCCAAAGTAGCTGAGCAGTTACTGGCCAGACCATAAATTGAGAGGGCTATTTTTGGGGGGTGTTCTTTCAGTTTACTTAACTAATTTCAATGCCTGAAATTTAAAATCTTAATCTCAGCCCACATTAAATGGGAATACACACCGGTCTTTCTTGTTGATCAAGGTTTAATTTAAAAAATGCTTCCACTATCTGCTTTATTTGGAGGTGGCAATGCCTCAAGTGATTCCCGCATCTGTGACGACTCCAGTGAACACCAATAAAAGCTTTGCTCCATGCCAGGCCATCCCACAGTTGGTTTATAACTTCTTCAAAGAAACTGGAGGTTTTTTTTACAACTGTTTTTCTGGTTTGGGGTTTCTCTGCCCTTACACTCCCCGCAGTTACTGCAGGAGGCTTGGCTTGAGTGACAAAGCCATAATAATACACTGTAAAACATCTCTGAGGTTCATCTGCAGTTCTTTAAAAATATACACAGTAAAGCAGCAGATTTTGGTGGCAAGGCTATAAATCTTGGTGTAGAGAAAAAAACAACAACAAAAACCCTTTATTTTCAGGTGTTGGGTTTTGGATGATCCCTGGGTGGGTGCAGGACCTGTTCACAGCACAGGGAAATGGGGCTGAGCTGTCACCACCTAGCAGAAAGAGGAGGTATGAAATTAATGCCACCTTTTCCATGCCCGAAACAAAGAATTCCATGCTGAGATTGTCCCAGCACAAACACCCATCCATCACCCTCCACAGCTCTGGATGTAGAAGTGGTACAAAGACCATACCAGCACTGCAATTTAAAAATATCGAATATTGCTTCAGTTTGGCTTAATTGTGGTGACAACGTTCAGCCTACTAAAATAATTAAACCTGCTAAAATTTATTAGGGCCCTAAGGACATTTTAGAGGGAGAACTACCCTAGTCTGGAGCTTTAATGCCTCAGCTACATTTAATGTAATTTTTATCAATAACCAAGCAGCTCATAATATTATAGCACCGCTGAAATCTTCATGCTGTGAAATCTAATTCCTCTCCTCCACGAATCCATCACACACACAGCCCCTACCTCAAACACTGTAAAACTTCCAAACCCAGAGATTTGTCTCCAACAAAAAAATAACATGAAGGAGCCCTCGGATCGATGCTGGAGTCCCTCTGATTCGGGCACCAGCTGAATATTTTCTCCAACTTGGCTTTTGTTCTTCTGGGGAGAGGCCCACAAGGGAAAGAGCTTGTTTTCACTGGCAGCCTCATCAATACCTAAATCCTGGTGAACAAGTGACACTGAGAAGCTGTAATCAATAGCTCCCTGTGCGTTTTTTCTTCTGGTCAAATGGTTCAGCACTACTGACAGCCCTGACACTCGGAACATGATGCTAAATCTTTATCAACAGCCATCTGGGTGAGTGGCAGAACAAGGCTGGGCCGGTCATTAAAGCTCCTGGTGATCTGTGAATAAGCCAACTCCTCCAGAATGTGTTTGCTTAGGGAAAAAAAAGGTGGGGGGAAAACTCCCTGCCCACGGGATTGATCACTCTGAACTGCTTTTAGGAAATTCCAGTGCTCAGGCTGAGGTGAGGGAATGCCCCATGGCATGGCTGAAGGGCTGGAGAGCTCCTGAATCCATACTGGAAACAGCTCAGGGATCACACTGAGACACACGCAGCAAAAATCAGTCTTGTGGCTTGCTCACGTCACAGAATCCCAGACTGGCTTGGGCTGGGAGGGATCTTAAAGATCACCCAGTCCCACCCCCAGCAGAAACCAACCCGTGGTGTGACCCAGCATGGGTCTCAGGTTATCACTGGCCACCAAAGGAAGAAAAGGTATTGGGAATGAAAACAGCAGGGAAAGGTTCATCCCCAGAGGGTGCTGGCACTGCCCAGGCTCCCCAGGGAACGGGCACAGCCCCAGAGCTCCAGGAGTTTGGACATTCCCAGGGATGCCCAGGGTGGGATTGCTGGGGTGTCTGTGCAGGGACAGGAGCTGCACTGATGATCCTGGTGGGTCCCTTCCAGCCCAGGACATTCCCTGATTCAATGGATGAACACACAGGTACTTCTATGTGCCCACAATGTTTCAGATCCAGCCACCATAATTTTCTCACAAATGCACAACTGCTCCCCCAGTGCTCAAAACATTGTGGTTGAACATCCATGACTTAGCTCAATGTTATATCCATGATTCAGGACGGACTGGTGTAATATCCTCAACTGAAGATGGATTGGTACCAGGGTGAAGCTGTGCCCCTGGCTGGGGTGAGCCCAAGGAGCAGCTGGAGAGGGCAGAGACCCAGCGTAGGCAGCTCTGAGTGCTGCGATCAGACCTCTGAAGACATCTTGTTTAAGGCACAGAACACTCATTTAGGATGGCCTTGGACTAATCAGCCCAACATTCTCCATTTCCCATGAGTTTCTGTGATTTCTTTTTGATCCTCCTCTACCAGCCTAATGAGATTTTTAATTGAACTTTATGGGTTCCCTTTGAGGACCACAGACCTCGCAATCAGTGTGAACCACAGCAAACTCTGGGAAGTCTCTCCTACCAAAGGTGAGACATCCCCACCCTGTCCTGGGCGTAAACTGCTGCTGACACCTCTTCCACCTTCCTGTAAAGCTGAAGGTCAGCTCAGGAATTACGTGAATGAAGCATCCCAGCTGCAAGGGGAAACCTGTGGAATGCACACTACCCAAATTAAAGACCAGGCCTTGATTCATGGTGGTATCTGCTGGAGAAAGGTGAGCTTTTATCCAAGTGTTTGAGGGACAACATGATGCCCAGCTCAGGGCTATTTCAAAGGACCCTTTTTCCTGCTACTACCACCCTCACTAAATCAGGTTTATCACAAATCCATCTACCAGCACACCAGGCTGCTCCAAACCCCATCCCCCCTAGCCTTGAGCACTTCCAGGGATGGGTTTGGGGTTTGGGCTGAGGGTTCAGACCCTGGGTGGTTGTTGAACAATCTCTGACCTCTCAATATTTTCCTTAATCACATTTCTATGAGGCTGCAACGTGGAGTTGCAAATTGGGTCAGAAAATCTGTTTTCGCAAGAGTTGATGGCTTTATATCTAGAAATAACAAAGGTGAGGGGGTTTTCTGCAGTGCCACATTTTATCTTTCACCTCATGCATAAAATGCGTGTGTATGATGCACAGGCAGCCTGCCCATGATGGCTCACAGCACAGGACATTTCTATGGGAAAGAGGAGGAGCAGGGACAGTTGCTCACACTGAAGTGCAAAAGGACGATGCGTGTGTGTGTTTGCATGTGGAATATGGATGGAATTTCACATTACCTCCAGGAGATGAGCAGTGGCAAAATTATGGTTTGCGATGGGCAGGATTCTCATTACAGCACTGATTTTTTTTTTTTTAATCATCAGCTTTCTATGATGAAATATTGAGGTGGTATTATATTAATACAGCTCCTTTTCCCTACAGCTATACATTATTATCTATAACTATAGCTTAAAAATTTTCTGCTGGGGACAGAAACCACTGCAGTCACAGTATGGACTGGGAAATGGCAATAATAACTAGGACCCCATTTAAAAAAATTGCAGGAGCTTTGCTGTATATTTTCAGAACTATTTTCATCCTTCCTCACAGGGGAAAAAGCAGGAATTTTCACACCACAACCTGCTGTTACTGCTACTTTGGATGCTGCTTCTCCACTGCAGCCTGAGGGCAAAGCTGGGTACATTTCTAGGCGATAGCAATTACATCTCCTTTTGCACAACACTGGATTGTTATTCTTTGAGAAGTGTTTCCTGTAGGTTTACACTGGATTGCCTTATCTTAATGTACACCAGATTATATTGGAAAGCATTCCATCATATTAAAATAGTTTGTATTGTCAAGTACAATGCGGGGTATTGACAAAACACTGCTTATGCTGCTTATAGGAACTGCTTCAGAGGGAAAGCTGATGGATGCTGGAAATATCAGGGTGGGCTCAAAGCTGAACCCCACATGGAACTGTGTGGGTCTCCCTGGCTGGGTGCTGCCCGTGGGGAATTGTGGAATGAGGCAAACTCCAAGGTCCCTTCCAATCCAAACTGCTCTGGGGTTTTGGGATTCTGTGGGTTTAGGGGTTGAACTGCTCCTCAAACAGTGCAGGTAAATCCACCTGAGCCTCCAACACCCCCAAGCCAGGATGGGGCTGGTCCCAACCCAGACACTCCAGGATACAGCACCCACTGAACAACACACCAGGCACCAACCCAGGTGACTCAGCTGCATAAATGCACCTGAAAAGCTAAACCCAGACAAAAAGGGAAAACACACAGAGATCACTTTGCATAAGAATATATTTCCCCCAAATGCACAGGATTAATCTGGAGTGCTGCTCCCTCCAGTTGGTTCAAATTCAGGCAAGTCACCTCCAGAATCCTTCCAGAATCCCAGACTTGTTTGGGTTGGAAGGGACCTTAAACTGACCCTATTCCACCCCCTGCCATGGGCAGGGACACTTCCCACTATCCCAGGGTGCTCCTGGCCCTGTTTTCAGAATTGTATTTGTGCCAGAGTGGATGATGGGCTGCTGTTAACACAACCAAAACCACTCATAATCTGCCAGCTGAGGTCCACGTGGAATATAAAATACTTCCCTGACCAAAAAACACATAAGGAAGTTCGAGAACAAAAAACTGCAAAAGCTGGTGAGGAACACAAGTGTTTCTCTTCCCAACCCAACCCCATAAATGGTAGGCATAAATCACACTAAAGTGGGCTGTGCATTATTGCTGATTAGAAACACTTACTGACCTTATTCCTCGTGGCAGACCGGTTTTCAGAGCAGATAAATTTAACCTAATGACATCTACCCTGCAGAGCTCTCTAAATCCAGCATCTCCCAGCAGCTCTGGGCTGCAAGGTGCCCTGGACTCACCGGGTTGCTCCTCATGGCTCCTCCCACGGCTCTGGCTGCCCGGCTGTTGCCAGCAAGATCTGCCAGCTGCTTGTAGGAAACAGCCTCCCCAAACTTCACATGGTTCAGCAGCGTCCACAGCACCTGCCTGGTGAAGGAATCTGCAAGGCAGAGGGAGAGACCATGGCTTGACTGGAGAAATTAGGATGGAACAGCCAAAAAACCCAACGCAAAGCGAGGCTCAGTGGCAGTTCTGTAATTTAAGCTGGAACAGCCCCATGCACTGTCCTGTTATTGTGCCCTGTATGACTACATTTAAATACCTGATTATTAGAGAGAGCGCTTGGAGGAACTGATCACTATAAAGAAGGGATTTAAGGCTTTGATTTTCCTATATTTTTAATTTGCTTCGAGTACAATTATCCTGTTAGCTTGTACAATGTGGCTTTTCCCATTAAATTGGCGGAGCATAAATTAGCATAGAGCCAAATTAAAAGGGAAGGAATAAGTGGCTGTACCTATCTGACAAAGGCCTGGCATCTCCAGCTAATTTCCAACTTCAGCTGGGACGTGGCAGAGACGCCCCAGAGCCAGCACACTCTTGAATTATCCTGGCTGGATGCATTTTATAGTGGGGACCCCCGAGCTACTGCTCAGCACTGCACACACTGCCACGTGTAAGGACTGCCTGTGACCTTGAATGTCCTGCACATCCTTAATGATACAGGGGAAAAAAATATAATGTATCGGCCATTATTTTCATTTTAATTCAGCAGCAAATTGCTTTAAGTGTTCCAACTGCTGAAATAATGAATAAGCAAGTGCATTAGGAGAGGCTTTCTTCAGCATCTCAGGGTGCTGCCCAGCCCAGGATGGTTTTAAGGAAGGAAAAGGGATAGTCCTGCTTGAATTTGAGTTGGGTTGAACATCTCTTGCTCTTCCAAGACACTTGGAAAAGCTCTGAAGAGTTAACTCGGGGAGAACTTGCTGAGAGGAGTGAGCTGGTGAATAAAAAAGGGGGAAAAAAAGAAGAAGAGACCCCTTCCCCCAGCTGAGAGCCTCAAAGTCCTACTCTGGCAAAGAAACAAACTGATTAAAACCATTTTCTTTCTTCAGTTGTCAAAAAAGACATCGATTACCATCCGTAGGAAAGTCAAGAAATGTGATTTTGTTCTTAAAGGAAACCCATACAGCGTTATGTGTGTGTTAAATAATAAAAATCACTTCTTAACTGAAGGGAATGATAATCACTTCATTGAAAAAATCTGTTTAGTCTTTATTATAACATTAAGCAAATTAAACATCAGCATAATCCAGGTGATACGAGAAAAGGGTCATCAAAGAAATTAACTTTGTTGTTCATTAATTTACATGGATTAGTAGAGGGCAAAGAGATAGCAAATCTGCTCTAGTTTTTTATGATATAATTTCAAACTGTACACCATTTGTGGCAGTAGGGTGACTTTGGGGTTAATCAGACTGATTTGTCCTTTTAATTGCTTTCTATTCAAAGAAAATTCATTAGATAATGTTCTCTTCAAAATTCATGAATCAATTTAACTGAAGAAACCACATTAACAGCTTTGGGTTCATTAGCACAAGCAGTTGTGTTACTGGCTGATTGCTACGAGGGTTTCCTTAGGCAAACAGATTTTGTTTACTGGGATTCCTTCAGAAAGGTTTATTTCAAATCGTACTGGTCTTTATTATTATTTTTAACCTTTTGAATCTCTCAGGATTATCTTTAACCGCCCTGCTCAGGGGTCTTGGGGAGTCACTGCCCGATGGCATCTTTTAAATGACCAATACCCAGTCCAGAAAATCCCTTTTTTACCTTCAATTTAGGCAGGTTGGGATGGGATGGACTTGAAACTTTTGGGAACCTGTTGGAATCGGGGAGAAAATGGAGCAAGGTGCACCAGGACATGGAGCAGCTGAGGGAGGATGGGGCAGCTCCAGAGCCCCCCAGCACCAGCACAGCCCAGAGAGCCCAGTGATGCCCAAATTCCCGAGGACAGGCTGGCACAGGGACACAGATTATCCTCCTGTCACACTCAGGAGCACAGATTAGCCACTTGCCAGAGCCACTGGACATTTTTCGTGGGAGAAATCCATTCCTCTGCTCCCACATAAAACACTTGTGAAGAGTTCAAAATAATGAAATATTTAGCAATCGTGCACATCACTTTGGAAATGTATCTGAAAACTCAATTTCATCCTGCGGGGAGCAAAGGCATTAATTAGTTTAAGCAGCTCGAAGAGGCAGTGCCAAATCCTGTTATTAAAGTGTCTGCAAGTGTGAGTGCCTGTGAGCACAACCTGCCCAGATGAGGTGGCTGAACTTTCCCCAGTTTTCACTGCCAACGTTTTATGCTGTTAAATATCATTGCAAAGTGCTGTAAAACCCTCACATAAAATCAAACACACAGGAATTCTCTGGTTCCACTCAGTGTCCTGATACCAGCAGAGCTGTGGCTGAGCTGAGCGATGGGAGCACCACGAGGTTTTGTCCTTTCTGTGCCCCCACCTGCACGTGGGGTCAGCAAAAATCCCCCTCCAGGTGTCCAGGTGAGCTCCTGACCCCAGGGACACCTTCAGCAACCCAGGCTGCTCCAAACCCCAATGTCCCACCTGGCCTTGGGCAGTGCCAGGGATCCAGGGGCAGCCACAGCAAATCTGGGAATTCCATCCCATTATCCCATCCCATTATCCCATCCCATTATCCCATCCCATTATCCCATCCCATTATCCCATCCCATCCCATCCCATCCCATCCCATCCCATCCCATCCCATCCCATCCCATCCCAGAATATTTCCAGATAAAGTCCCCTGAACCCATTGTTAATGCCTAAGTGCTCAGAGATCCCTCCTGCCAGCCCACTGGACCTTAATTCTCCATACAAACATGTTAAATCCCTGGGGATATGGAGAGAAAATCAATTTTACTTGAACACCAGCTGTATTGTAACTTTTAACAGAGTAACTGAAGTTGGGATTTAGTCCAAAGAAGTAAAAATCATATAATTCTAAATAACAATCCTGGAGTTATGGAACAGTCTGGGTTGGAAGGGACCTTAAAAATAATTTCACCCCTTGCCATGGGCAGGGACACCTTCTGCTAAATAGTATCTATTTTATTTTATTTACATATGTATATATACATATATACACATATATATGTTTGTGTCGAATCTCTATCAAGGATTTTTGGTGTTGGTGAGGGGCTCAAACCCTCAAGATTTAGGATGGATGAGGGAGGAGCAGAGGGACCAGTGCCAGTCCCTTCGTGTCCCCTCTGTATCTCACCTTGGGGCCAGAAAGCTTCAAAAAAAACCCCACAGCCTGATTTTCCATCCTTTTAAATCTCTTTGATTAAGAGGAATTAAAGATAGACTGGTTTTTCCTTCCCCTCAACACCGATTGCTGGGAATGTTAGTTTTTGTTTGTCGTGTTGGTTTATTTTTGTGTTGTTTTTTTTTTCCTGCTCTTCTTTTTGTTTGTTTGTTTTTCCCCCAGAGTTTTGCAAATGCAAAGACAGTTATAAACACTTGCTCCTCCTCAGCTGCTTTTTCACAGCCTGCCTGGGGTGCTACACGGACAACTTTTCTTGGTTTTTTTGACTCATTGGTTCTCACTGTTATTGCTCTTAGTAAAAAAAAAAACCCAAACATTCAAGCACCACGGCTCAAAAATACCCAAACCTGTCTAAAAAACAGCAGTTCCCACTGCAGCAGCAGCTCCCACCTGAGCCAGAAAAGTCAAACTGGCTCTTGGATCTGGGAAGAATAAATTCACACTCAAATTGCAGAATTTCCTAACAACAGGCAATGTTGAAAACCATTTATCCAAGCACAAGAGTGTATTTTTAGCAATTTTGAGACTTCTTTATTATTTAAAGCTATTTTAAACCTGTCACCCTACCCCAGACTGACCTAGCAAGTGATATGTGAAGGGATAATTGCTTAATTCAAATGTTTTGCTCTTTTTATGAGGCTGCCCCATCCCTGGAAGTGTCCAAGGCGAGGTAGGACAGGTCTTGGAGCACTCTGAGACAGTGGAAGGTGTCAACCCACGGCAGGGGTGGCACTGGATGGGCTTTAAGGTCCCTTCCAGCCCAAACCAGGCTGTAATTCCATAAAATATCAGGCACTTTTATTAAGATTTTTCATATTACCTGTGCACGTATGTTTACGAAATGTGATGCAATAAAACAGAAACAGGACTATAATGTATAATAATGTCTAAACTTCTTGTTTGTCTGCATCGCTTCAGTGAAAAATGGACCAAAATGCTTCCTTCTAACACCTGGAACACTCAGGCTGGCTCACACTGAGTGAGAGCTACATTAAAACCCAATTAATGGGAGCAGCTCCTGATCTGTGCTTTAACACAGTTTTACACACGGTTCCCTTCAGATTTCTGGGGCCAAATTCTATCCTTAGAAGCAAGGAACTCTCCCTGGACCTCATCCAGCAGTATTTCTGCAGTTCAACTCCCTGGAAGTCAGGGGGTGTTTAACTCGAGCAGTAACTGATATTCTGACCCATTTTTTTACACAGTACCTCAAGAGCAGTTTACAACTTGCAGGAGCAGGTGGAATTTTAGAGCTGATGGAAATGAGGAGCTGGATGCTCAGCAGTGACCTTTGGAGACCCCTCAGATTCCAACTTCCAAAGCCAAAGCCAAACTTCCAAACCCAAAGCCAAACAAGGATTTATTCACACCACGACTCCTTTGATGCCAGCAGCTCCATCTCAGCTGAATGTTCACATCAGATTTGGAAAGCCATGACATCCCTAGCCAGGCTGGGGCTGGATTTGGGACTCTGTGGATGGAGGAATTGCAAAGCACTTGCCAAGTCCCTGCTGGATGTCCCAGCACTCCCTGGCAGGTGCTTTGTGAGGCTCTGAGCAGCAGTGGTGTGGTTCCATCAAGGAGCCACCTGATTATCCTGAGCTGCAACCGCTCCAGGAGAGGAGGAACAAAGGCTGGATGAAGAGACAGAGGAAAT
>NC_085052.1:1323501-1348501 GCF_963662255.1 Cinclus cinclus
TCTGCTGAGAAATAAGGGGCTCTTTTGGGATTAATCTCAGTATCAACATTGAGCCTTTGCCTCAGGGCAGCCGAGGAATTCAAAAGAAGTTGTGACTGAGTGGTGAGTGATGGAATCCAGCTCCAATTGCGAGGCTGACTTTGGTTTCTCACCTATTCAGATGAGCCCCCGTGCCTGGGAGCTGGGTCCCCTCTCTCCATGGACAGCAGTGCTGAGGAGGTGCTCACCTGGCCACAGCCACCTTTGAACAGCAAGACTCTTTTCACCCTCTTTTTGAATAAACAGCAAAAAGAATCACGGACAGGCTGGTGCACTCATTTTCTGTGTGTGAAATAGGGTTTCTTTCCAGGTAACAACAATTAGCCCTGTTCAGTGAGGCTTCCAAGCTTCCCAGAACAGCTTCCTGAGCTGTGGACAGGTGCACTGCTGCCAGGATTTCCCTCCAAAGGTCTCCATCTCAGCACCTGTGAGCACACAGGGGAGGGCTGCCTGAGCTCTGAGCTCCAGAAGGGAAAGTGAACAGAGCCTGGGAGGTCTCGCTAAGCCCCAAACGCTGCTGCCTCCCCTCTTCCCACAAGCACTCCTTTAATCACTCCTTCACATTTCACTATCTTAATCTTCAATTAAGGAAGCAGAACGTAAGATTGCTCCTAGAAAACGGGGAAGAATCTGGAACACGGGTAAGAAATCTCCCTGATTGTGGGCTCTGAGCAGCCCAGGAGCCCCAGACGCCTCCCCTGAATCTCAAACCACTCTCATTGCCAAAGTGATGGATCTGCCAGGATGCTCCATTTATGCACTAAAATATATCTCAATATTGTTCGTGCTGCGACGCCGGGTGTGATGGAAGGCATTTATCCACTTTGCAATGATATCAAAGAGCAGCAAAAATAAACATGAAACATTTCTGCGTGTCTCCAATATGCAGATGGGTATTTATGGAGGGAAGCAGAGCCAGCCTTGGAGCAGGGGCACAGAATGATGGAATCCCAGACTGGTTTGGGTTGGGAGGGACCTTAAATCCCACCCAGTGCCACCTCCTGCCATGGCAGGGACACCTCCCACTGTCCCAGGTGCTCCAACCCCAATGTCCAACCTGGCCTTGGGCACTGCCAGGGATCCAGGGGCAGCCACAGCAAAATATGGGAATTCCATTCCAGTCCCTCTCCACCCTCCCAGGAAAGAATTTCATCCATGTATCTAATCCCTGCACCTCAATCACTTGGCAGGAGATAATGGATTAAAGTTTGGATCTGCTGTGTTGGGGATCCCCACCTCTGCACTTCCCAAATTTCCTCCCTGTACATATTGTACAAACAGGACTGAGCCCTCAGGGGGTTTATTCACACCTGTGAGAAGAGGCAGAACCTCTTCAGCTTTCTTGTTCACTCCAAAACTTTCACATGCGTGCACTGACAGAAATATTCCAAGTCTGTCCTTTCAGGATACCTCTAAAATAACTGGCATAAATGGTAGGTAGCCTGCACAGTGTCATCCCTGCCAGGGCTAACAAAAATCAACAATTTAGTATATTTTAAACACAAAAACATTGCTTTTAAAGTAGGGAGTGCCATGGTGAAAACCACTAATTATTTAATATTGTTATTTTAATAGAAAATTCAGGTTTTATGTATTTTTAGCTTCCTGGCAGCCCCTCATGGAGAAGTTCTTCCCAGCAGGATCTGGGACAGCAAGACTTCCATGAACTATTCTCCATATGAACATAAGTGGCTTAAAATCAGCAAAACACTCACAGTTTCGTTTTGGGGATGACTTAACTCCTTCCTGGGCACTGCAGGGAGCATGGAGAGGTTTAGGAGAGGAGGCAGAGACTGAGACACAGACCCCAAATCTGCAGTACCAACTTTGCAACTCAAACCTGAGGCACCAACAAAGACCTGATGGTATTTCTACAATGCCTTAACTCCAGGCTGAATGATCAGGGACAGAAATCTTCCCCAGGCAAACATTTCCCATTCAAAATCTCATTCCAGGAGCAAATATTTTTTACTTTGTTTCAAACACGTCAATTTTGGGAGCAGGAAATTGTGCAAAGTACGTAAAAATAACCTTTTAATGACTTTATGGACATTTTAAATCCACATAGGAACTGCTGTAGACATAAATACAAGAGACCTGCAGATCAGAGAAACTCAAGCACTGCCTTATCACTGCAAACTCAGCTTAACTGGCCATATTTTATCATTATTTACTGCTATACAACCCTTCCTCCTGTTCTGGAACAGACACAGAATGGGCCTTCCAGACACACCACGCACCAGCTCAGCTGAAATTTCTAAGTGACTGGGCCAGAAAATTAAATTTCTATTTCCCCATTCAAGATAGAAATAAATGAGGGACTTGCCTCTATTTCTCTTTGTCAGGGAGCTGGGACTCACCAAGAACTTCACCTGGGCAGCTTTGAAATTCTCCTCAGCAGCTGCACCTTGCAGCCAGAGCTTGAACTGTTCTCCCTCATGGCCCTGTGTGACAAGAGGTCACCAATGGCCAACACCTGACTCAAAATTCAGAAATTCCTGGTGGTGCACACTGAATGAACCTCCTGGTCCCACCTCTACTTTCTTCCCCCCCCATCCCTTTCTTGGAGTTTTTGTTTTTTCCAGCCCTAGGAAGGTCACTTCTCTCCTTCTCCAGAGGAAATAACAAAAATTACCCTGAATTTACCTCAATCTGCATTGTCGGAACTCAACAGGAAAGCAACCTCACAGGTTGCAGCTCTTCTGACTCGTGCTGTTAGTGAGACCCCCAAACCTGGCCACAGTTCCTAAATAAATCAGAGATGCAGTCTGCTGATTACACTGATGGGAGGAAGGCAGCACCACCTGCTCAGAGCTAGACTGGAACAAGCTGGGAGGTTCTACAGAAAACTCCCCACATTTATGGACATGCTGCAAGTGTCATTCCAATATTGATGAATACAAAATAAAAGGTGTAGATAAAGGATTCGATGCTCACACACCTTGATAAAGCAAACTTGATTTTGCGAACTGGAATTTATCACCTTACAAGAATGGGGAATCTTGCTTCCCCCACACTGCAATATTGTGTGCTACACATTAGGAATGTTATATAGATTTGGAACTAGAGGATCTTTAAATTCCCTTCCAATCCAAGACATTTGGCCAGAAGGAATCCCTTGCATCCCCCAAGTACCTCCAAAAAACCTATTTTATATCCACTCAGGGAACAGGCCAACACCAAGCCAGGTTATTTGGGAGAAAGGAAACACTAATTCCCTGCAAACCCTTGACTACACTGGGTCACCACTAGATTCCTCAGCACAGGTATCCTGATATTCTCCTCCAGCAAGGCTGATGGCAGAGGAGGTACGGAGGCCCCAGCATCTCTCCTCTATTTTTCCCTGCTTCCCACAGAATTGCTTTTCCTCTACAATTCCACTTAAGAGTTACACTGATGAGGTGCTTTTACCGTTTCATTTTTCAGCACGGCCCCAAATATCCACTCCCTAAGGACTCTGGATCAAGAAATCTGCACCCTCGGTTGCTTTGTGAAGATCCTGTTGCCAAAGATAACCTGGCCTAGAAAATTAATATATGAAACATGCAATGCAAATGTGCTGCACTGTGTGAACAAAGTGCAAGATCCTCACTGGGCTAAAAAAGGAACAGCGAATTCTTCAGCTTTCTGTAAGTTCCTTTGTAAATGTGCACGTTAAAAATAATACCCATTAAAGTGCTTACATGCAATAAAATGGAACTATTTCCTCACTGCATGCAAATGAAGTCAGTATCAAAGTAAGGATTTTTAAAAATTTGTATTAATTTATTATTGAGTTATAAATACCTAATGGATGGGGCTAAGATGTACACAGCACTTTCCAAACACTAATTCACAACACCCTTCCAAGAATGCTGCAGTAGCAGCAAATGATTCCCAGAATCTTCTGGCTTCAGTCTCAAAGTTAAGGTGTGTTTTTGCTTTTTCTTGCTTTTTAAATTTTTTTTTCCTTTTAAGGAGCATGCATTTTAGCAGCCAACAAAACAACTGGGAGGAGGTGAAGTGTGATCCCATGAAGTCACTCAGCCTGATCCCGGTGCCATCACACAGCGCAGCTGAAATGAACTGCAATTGGAATTCCCGAGATCCGAATTATTTAAACAGACATCCTGGAAGCAAACAGAGGAGCAGTCCTACCAGTGACCCCTGATGGGATTTCAGATTCGAGGTTGCTCAATTAACAGGCAGTCCTAAATTCAGTGCCTTGCTGGGAGGAAGTTCTCACAGTGGTGCTGCCAGGAGAGGAGGAGACTGCCAAGCACAAGCAGAAATTTGGATTATTTGGGGAGTGAGAAGCAGCTGGGGCTGGGGAAACACCCCAGTCCACTTCTTAAAGAATGATTTGCTTTTCCAAAGCATCTAAAGAATATTACAGGGATTTTCCTCAGCTGATAAGGTTCACAACCACACATTTACCTGGTGTAACAGCCCCATTGTTTTACATAAACCTGCAGCATCAGGAAAATCTTCCTCGTGCTTCACAGAAAAGAAGCTGCTCTTCATCCCCTGCTCTCCTGCCAAACCCAATGAAGTCAGCACAGGCACAACGTGTTTATACAACATTAAGGGTTCACGTTAAGCTGAAAGCAAGGAGGAAATTTGACTTTCAGATTGACAAATGGAGAGTGCTCGTGTATTCTGGAGCCTGCGACAAAGGAGCCGGTTGTGTTCTCGCCCACCGTGGATCCCTAACAAACCCTCCTCCCTGCGAGGATGGTCAGAGCTAAGGTCACAGCACCCTCCATCTGCATTTCAGATCTTGACTTTTGTTGGCTTTACTACTTCTTTTGGCATTAAATATGAATGGCGTTCCCCGAAAGATTTGGAACATTAATTATAAGGAAATAAACGTAGGAAAACGTAGCGCTCCGGTCATTGTTCTCCTACGGAACGACAACCAGGAGCTTGCAGCAAAGTGCTAAAATATAAAAGGGTGCTGTTCATTCATGTATTGGTCCAAGCTGCAGCACTATAAAGTACATCAAAAGGTGTTAATGGTTTCAATATTTATCTGCTGCAGGGAAGCACTCTAAAAAGAAGACAGAAAAAAAAAATTCTGCTAATGGCTGTGTCTCTCCATTAAAATGAAAAGCTTAATGCATCTTATAATCAGAGGACAATTTGCAAATCATTAAGAGAAATGTAAAATTCCATTAAAATACAAATCAAGAGTCCCTCACTGGACTAATAATCTTTTTGATATTATTTTGCATTTCACTATTTCTGTTCCCAATATCCAGGCACCACAAATGATCAGTTCTTGAACATGCTATTTACCACAGCCTACTTCTTTAACAAGAGACTGAGAGAAGTATAATCTGCTATTCAGAGCAGGTACTAATGAAGAATTCCATATATTCTGAAATTTAATTAAAACCCCAAAGATTTCAAATTAGATGCAATTTGAAATGCCTGGGGCAGAAATACATGCACTTGCGTGGCAAGGGTATCACGCTGAAAGTTGATACCGTAATTGGTCTTGATGTATTTTTGTGTTGCCAGGCTGAAGCACAGAACTCATAACCATATAAAAATTCTCTGTAGATTACCTGCTCATTGAAAATGCCATCACTCAGGTAGTTCTCTACTAAATTACCATGCTACTAAAATGCACAAAGTGATTCGAAGAGAAGAGTGGCACAGCTGGTCGACGCTGCCAATGAGTTATGCATGCGTCGACGCTGCCTTTTTTCTTAGTAAAATATGCTCAGTTGAATATTAAAATATAATTGGCATTCAACCTAAGTAGCTTAAACCATTTTGTTATCTTCTTTTAAACCGATTTGGCTCCTCCACAGTTATTTTCGAGGATGCGATTCACAAACTAATGACACCATCACATTCAGCTAGATTTGTACTATTTTGCATTTGTCATAAATAGGGACAATTTCTACAGCCTTCTAGGGATGTCCTTTAATACTGGCTCCTCTTGAACATCAAAGGCCCAATTCATGGGGAAAAAAGAAAGGAAGGAAAAAAAGGAGTATGCCATTTATGTTGTTCTTGCATATTTTATTCTGAGAAGAGTGCGGGATGCAAATTTCTAGTGAGAAGTGTGTTTTTCCAGTTAAGAGAGACCTTGTTTCCCCCAGAATAAAATGGTCAGCAAACAAACTGGTCAGGAGATGTGGAAAAACATCTTGGAAATGGGTCAGAAAGGGGCATCCTTAGGTCAAGAAGCAGCAAAATACCTTTATGATAAAATTTTTCCCTCAGACGAATTCATTTATGTGCCCCTAATAGAAAGGCTGTCAGAAATGTCACTATATTGTCATTTCCTGAAAAAAAATTAACAGTATTACTTAGAAACAAGGTACTCACCATAGTAACAGTCCCATTAAGAACATTACCTTTGAAACACCAAACAGGTTAATTGAATATGAGTATTGATGGTATTTCCTATCGATATGGGGTTTTAAGTAAACTCAGCTGAAAGTTCATTAATAAAATGGGTGTGGGAAGGCTGTATTTATAAAATCCTTTCCTTTTATCTTGATTGCATGGGTTTTTATTAAGGAGGGGTGCAAAGGTTACGTGGGGCTGCATGTGTGGCAAGCCAGCCAACAAATCAAAGGAAAAAATGAATTAAATTAAACTTATTCCTCACAGGTCTGCAGTGAGAGCAGGTGCTGAGGTCTGGGGCTCTGGGTGAAGATGAGCACACGACTCTGGATAAAAAAGTCATTTTCCTACACTGGTGGGGTTTTTCCACCTTCAGTTCTTACCTTTTAATCTAAATCTCATCTACAAGCAGCAATGTCAAAAGTTACCGGGTTGGTCAAAATGTTTCTTAGATCAGGGTCAACTGATTCCTTTTCTTTCATGGGGAGAAAAGGGATGTGATTTTGAGCAAATTCACTTTATAAAGAAGCCTCACACGCAGGTGGCTTTTAGAGCTGCTGGTTTTAAGAGTGAAGCTGCCCTGATTTTGGTGCAAGTGCAGTTCTGTGCAAATATTTACCATGGAATCATGGAATGGTTTGGGTTGGAGGGACCTTAAATCCCATCCAGTGCCACCTCTGCCATGGCAGGGACACCTCCCACTGCCCCAGGTGCTCCAAACTCACCTTGGACCCTTCCAGGGGTCCAGGGGCAGCCACGGCTTCTGTGGGAATTCCATCCCACCCCTCCCCACCATCACAGGGAAGAATTTCTTTCCAGTACCCCATCACCAAAACACAAACCCTTTCTTTCTAAACAAAAGTTTGCAATAATTTCAAAATCCACACATCTCTGCGGCTGTTTCAGAGTCTTGAATATCCTCGAATTCTCTTGAGAACAATTAAAATATTGCCATTGCACTGGTGAACACTGGCTGTGGACGCTCAACCCATTTTTACCTAAAAAATCCCTATTTATAAAAATGCTCCTTTATTCTAATTAGGGCCTACCTGTAATAATGCTAAGAATACCGGGAAGAAATGACTGTTCTACAGGAAATACAATTTAAGTTTTTAAAATAAATGACCTTTTCACTTCTTTCCCCATGACAGGACAGACACACTGGTCACATCAGGGATGGACAACCTGAAAGGATTCACCAAAACCCCATCAACATCTACAATCAGTGATGCCAAAAAAGGAAATTTGCATCTAAGAGGGACAGAATTGTCCTAAATGGCCCACATCTGGCAGGCAATTTACCCTATGAACTTCAAATAAAGTATTTAAGACACACTTAAAACCACGTGGGCTTCCACTGGAAAATACGGGGAAATTTGGTCTGAATTCAACAGGAATTTTGCAGATATTTCTGTCCAGAATGCATTTGTATTGATTTTTTTTTGTTCAGTTTTGTTTTTAAATACATATAGTTGATAGAAAGCAATGGGCCAACTGGGCTGGAAAAAGAATTAGAGTTATAAAAGTAACTGGGCTATTTTGGGGTTTTGCTGTTTCCATTTTTGAAGGTTGGAGAGGATTGATTTCTGTTTGCAGAAAATTGTAGGGAAGTATTGGATTGTAAAAATCCATTAAATGTCTCACAAAACAGTGACTTTCTGCTTATCAAAACTCCTCTCACATGAAATGGTAATAAAAGAAGATGCCAGTCTCTGGAATTTGAATTTTGAGTTGGCAGACAGAAATAGGAAAGCTTGTCAGCTCTCTGCACTTGAATCTGCCATGTCCAGATATGTGAAGTACGAACGTTTCCGAGCAGATTATTTCATATTCAACACTTTTAAAAAGCCTAAATAGAAATGTATTTGCATGTCTGATGAAGCTGCAGGGTTGAGAAAATCAGAAACATATCTCAACTTTTTTTTCCTTTAATGAATTGAACCACTAGATCAAATGAAGAGAATTTCACGAATTGCAGCAAAAGTCAGTGGTAAAAATGACATTTTGTATTTGCCTAGGAAAGGGCAAGTTCTGCCTCCTCCTCAGCAAGTGAACAGAGTAGCTCAAGACTGCAAAACAGAAATGAAAAATCCCATGATTTGGGTTGGAAGGGACCTCAAAGGTCATCCAGTCCCACACAAGGACACCTCCCACTGTCCCAGGTGCTCCAACCCCAATGTCCAACCTGGCCTTGGGCACTGCCAGGGATCCAGGGGCAGCCACAGCAAATCTGGGAATTCCATCCCATCCTCACAGAGAACAATTCCTTCCCAATCTCCCATCTATCCATGTCTCTGGCAGCTTATATAACCAGGTGGATTCCCACTTTCCTAGATACATTAATTGAATTTTCCATTTTTACTGGAAATAAAGGAACCATGGAGAGATGATACCAGGACTCCTGGTGTCCCTGTTGGCTGAGTTTGCTGCTGTTCCTATTAAGGTTATGCTTTAACCATAAATATATATCTATATCTAATCTATATCTCTAAGATAAAGGAAGGAAATCCCAGGGACTGCTCCTTGAAGCAAAATCTGAACATGAATCTCAACTTAATGACACCTGCACAAAAAAGTCACCACAGGACTGACTAAATACATTGAACCTGAACATGTGTGTGCCTGAAATATGAAAATATGTCTTTAAAATGTTGCAGACAGTTTACCCACAAACTGGCACCTGAAGCTTCAAACCTTCCAGCTTTACCTGACAATATCTCAACCAAATCAACAGTTCTTACAGATTTTTTGTACTGCAATTTAAAGGAAGGGAAAAGAGATCTGCATTTCATTTTAGTAATGTAAATTCTTTTCTTATGGAAACAATTTTTATATACTGAAAAAGTCTATGGATAATTGTGAGTGGGAAAGATTTCCTCTCAGGATACCATTATTAGCAAAACCACGGAAATCCCTTTTAAATGTAAGCATCAGGGGATGTTGAATTTGTCATCTCAGAATAAGACAAATTAACAGCCCCACAATCTTGTGATTGAAATATCCTGACCACAAAAAGAATACAAAAGTACTCAAGCCTTTGCTGAGTCACAGTCAGAAAATACAGACAAATTTACTTTTCTTTCTTAATTTGCTGCAAACTGGGATTTTTTATGGTTTAGAAAGTGCAAAACAAGTAAAAGAGAAGGGCTAGTGCTGCTCCTGGAAGGGTGCAGAGTGCTCAGGGTGTGCTCTGGAATGGTTTTCTCCATGGGAGCTTTCCAGGGGGAGATCCCCCAGCCCCGGGGAGGAGGGTGAGCCCAGGGATGACTCCGACCCCACGGAGGTGACACAGAAAGTGAGGAGTTTCACTTGTTCAGGAAATCACAGGGTAATTATTGATCACAGGCCTGGCTACATCACCTCAGCAGGAGAATGGAGCTGCTCCCAGCTACTTTGAAGGCTCCCATTAAGAATGAGGTGTTTCATCAATATCCCCTCTTGGATGAATAACGCACATCACGCACGGGGAATTGCAGTGCACAGCTCTCCTCCCTGCTCTCCATCCTCAGCTGCTCCTCCTGCATCTTTCTGCACAGCTGGGCTCTGCCTCTGGCTTGGAATGTGACAGAATCATGGAATGGTTTGGGATGGAAGGGATCCCAAAGCCCATCGTGTTCCTGTCCGTGGCAGGGACACCTCCCACTGTCCCAGGTGCTCCAACCCCAATGTCCAACCTGGCCTTGGGCACTGCCAGGGATCCAGGGGCAGACACAGCAAATCTGGGAATTCCATCCCAGCCCTTCCCCACCCTGCCAGGGAACAATTCCTGCCCAAAATCCAACATAAATCGTCCCTCCTTCAGTTTAAAACCATTAATGCCCCTAATGCCACTTCCAACCCTCTGAGCCCTGACACAGCAATTCACTTCACATGAAGGAACAGGAGGACTGAGCTGGACTGAGGGAAAAGCTCAGCTCTGCTCCAGGCCTGCACCCTCAGGACAAGGACTGGATGGAGGAACTGCACCCTCAGGAACCTACAGGACTCATCAGAGAGGACAGCACAGCAGGCAAGGAGCAGAACCCCAGGGCTGCTGTGTCTCCAATTTCCTCTTCTCCCGTGCTCTAATGAGCCATCTGGTCTGCAAACACACAGCCACAGCCACCCCTGTGCCACACGGGGCTGTGCCCTGTGCCACACTGCCACTGCACCACAAAGGGAGGGCAGGAAATTCAGGAGTGCCCGAGTCAGCATCACCTTCCCCATGTCACAGACACAAATCACCCACCCCAGGCACAGCCCTCAAAATAACAACAGTCCAATTTTCTTCTTTATGTAGAAAGGGAGCTAATGACCAAGATAGATTAAGAGCAATTAATCATTTCCCATTAGGAATGTTCAGGGATTTTTCTAAGATGTCCCACTCAGAGGAGTGGGAAAACCTGACTTTGCTCAGTGAAATTCCACAATGATGGCCATGACACAGGCTGTTGAAAATATGTTCCACATTTTCTATTATGTTTAAAAATAAATATATTGGCTTTATATAAACTGGAGAGCCATTAAGGAGAGAACTCCTGGAGGTGCTGGGAAACCAAACTTTTCCCTCTCCACAACTTCCTGACAGGGACTCAGGTGGGGCTCGGGCTCTGCACCCAGGGAACAAGGGACAGGATTTGGGGAAATGGCCTCAAACTGTGCCACGAAGGTTTAGACTGGAGATTAGGGAAAATTTCTTCATGGAAAAGCTGTCCAGCCCTAGCACAGTCTCTCCAGAGTAGTGGTGGAGTCACCATCCCTGGAAATGTTCAAAAACCACATGGATGTGGCACCTGGGGACATGGATTAGTGGTGATGGTGCTGGGAATGGGTGGGCTGTATGATTGTAAAGGTCTTTTCCAGCCCTAATGGTTCTGTGATTCCATGACTCTCCCAAGACTCAGATTCCACCTTTGCCAAGTTGTGAGAGGAATGGTTGATTTTGTATTTCAAGTACTTTTAAACAGATTTCCCCCATTTAACAGTGATTTAGAAAATTAAAGGCACTTTAGAAAAATTTAAGATATAGGAGAAGCCACTGAAACAGCAAATACTGGATTTCTTAATAAATATAAAGCAGGTCATCTTTACATTCTGAAGCCGCAAACTTCTCTGCTTTTGTTATGTCAGAGTTGATTGTCACAGTTTTTCTCTCCATGAAGAACTAGGTCTTCAAAGCTGTCACAAAAGCAGCTGCAGAAAACTGACCATGAATTGAGAAGTGTCTCACCCCAAAAGCACTTTACACCATTTTTTTTTGCCGTTTTCTTATAGATGAGGAACCTTTTTAATGTGGTTTTTTTTGGCATAAGCAAAACCCTTCCGGTCCCCAAATGAAGTTAGTGCAGAAAAATAAAATAAAATTTGACATGAGCACTGATTAGGAAGAAAATATGCAACAGTCAGTCTTGACTTCAAAAGCACTTGAGGGTGGAACTCGAGTCCTGTATCAAAGAGCAGTACTGCACATGGTCACGTTTACAGGGAAAGGGGGAAAGAAGGGCCAAGGGTTTTCATGGCCATGGAATCACAGAATTACAGCCTGGTTTGGGTTGGAGGGACCTTAAAGCTCATCCAGTTCCACCCCTGCCATGGGCAGGGACACCTTCCCCTGTCCCACATTGCTCAGGGCCACACTTGAAGAGCTGCTGCTGTAAGAAAATCAGAGCGATGAGAAAAAGCCTTTCTGGCTTTGGATCCTCATGCTTTCACTGATGTTTGCTCTGCATTTTTAAGTGCCTGGAGAAATGAGCAGGCACTTTCAAATGTAAATGTGTAAAAGTAAATAAATACCAAATTCCTAATTTAGCAAAACTGCAATTCTGATGTGCAGATAAACTGAAGTGCGATCCACCATAATCTGATTTTTACCTCACCTTTCTCTTAAATAACTTCTAAAATCAGTTCCTTCCATTTTTTGACATTTCTTTCCTTACTCCTTCCAATGTTTTTTTTTTCTATTTTATGAAAGTATCAGTAGGAGAAAGTGACAGAAGAACAGAAACGCTCTCACACTGCTGTGATTTGAGCCAATTAAATTTTCATTAACGTTTCCATGATGTGGGTGCCTTCCCCCAATAAAACACACGCACACCTGGCCCAGGCCAAGAGCAAACAATGGAGCTAAATCCAAACAACCTGAATGTGCACACGTTGAAATGACAACATTGCCCTGCAGCCCCTGCCCAGCACCCAGCCTGTGCTGCAGGTAGTCAGACTCAAAAAAGCCCCTGAGCACCAGGGGCAGTGGCAGCACCAGTGCCACCCCTCCCAAGGCCAGGGGTGCTGCAGGCACCTCAGCTGATGCCCACAGCCACCTGCCACGTCCCATCCCTGCCACAGCTCCTGGCTGGGTTTTGAGCTTGGGTGGTGCTAAAGAACCTTCCTTTCTTTCCTCAAAAATTCAAGGGTGGTGACTGTTTCCTTCAAGAAGCTTCCTGTTAACAAATGGCCTTATTTTTCCTCTTTTAAAAGCTCTTCAGTGCCTTGCAGTGTTGCCTGCTCAGGAAGGTTGTGCCCTAGGGATGAACCAAAGTCTTCTACAAACTCAAACCTCTCAGGGCTGAACCCCAAACCAGCAGCTAAAACAAAATCAGCAGTGCTTACACCAAGGAATTTCATTCACAAAGCTAGAATTCAGGTGCCCATTCAGGAAAACTAATGAAAAGAAAAAGCATCATTTAAAATGTTTTATAATCTACTGATGCATAATCTGGACAGCCCTTTCCAGGAAGGAATTATCCCAAATCTCCAACCTAAACCTCTGCTGATGCAATGTGAGTCCATTTCCACTCCTCCTGTCCCTGTTCCCTGGGAGCAGAGCCAGACCCCTCCCCTGGCTGCCCCCTCCCGTCAGGGATTTGTAGAGAGTGATGTCAAAACCTCAACCCCCTTCTTGGTGGCCAAAAGCTACTTTAAGTAGCCACCACCTGACCGAGCAGCTCACAACCCTTCAGGGGTGCTCGTACCCCAACCTCTCATTTTCCAGAGCGAGGATGAGGGAGAAGGGAGCCAGTGGCTGCGGCCGGTGGCAGAGGGCAGGGAGGGTGGCACTGACCTCTCTGGAGCAGGGGGTGGTGGAAGGCTGGCACGGGCAGGCTCCCTGTGGCTGCTGGCTCACAGAAGTAGGCTCGGAGCCAGGCTGTGCACTGCTGCAGGGGCTCTGGCATCTCCTCAGCCCCCTCACACACCTCACAGGTCGTCGAGGACTCTGCCCTGCTGAGACACAGAGAAATGCAAAACTGCAGGGGTAAAAATGACAAAACCAGGCTGGACAGGGCTCTGGACTACCTGGTCCCTTGGAGTGGATCAACACGGTCTTGAAGGTTCCTTCCAACAAAACAACTCTGTGACGAAACTGAGCATTCACACTCTCTGTATCAGCAAAATAAAACCCTCAAAACATTTAATCTGGAGTCAGACCGTTTTTCTTCTCAAAGAAAAGTGAAGGGATTCCTCAGAGCAGTAACAAAAACTTACCCTCATCACCTCTACGACTGCAAAGATGGCACAGTGTTGCAAACACCTGTAAGAAAATCTGAAAAAGCCATGTGGGAAACGTCAGGGAGCAGGAATTCCACCCAAGCCCATGATGGATGACACATCCTTGTGCTTCCAGGACGGATGAAGGTGAGGCTCCTCCTGTGCGTCCCCCGGGGATGCAGTCCCTTGTCCCCAAGGAATCCCCGGGGAAGGAGGGAAGGAAGCAGCTCCCTGCTGCTCCACGCCTTCCCCGGCCCCGCTTCCTCCAGCACCGCGGCAGGTCTCTGCTTCCCTCCCCTGATTGAATTGGAAGGAAGCAATTGAGAATTCATTTGATTTTCAATGGCAGCTCCTGCTTGCAGGGGCTGAGGAGCGAAGTGAGCGAGCAGAAAGCACCTGTAAATAAAAATGTGCTTCTTCCCTTGCTCCCTTTTCTTTCTTTTCCTCTGGAAGAGCAACGTGTGGATGAGAGCAATGAAGAAGGGAACCTGGGATTTGCACATAGCAGCTGTGTTTTCCAAGCTAAATGCTTTCAGGGGTGCAGAGCAGTGCTGGGAAAGGGGTGGTGGTGGTCCCCTGGTGCTTCCCAAGGCTGGGGTGTGCTGGGGGTGTCTCTCAGAAATGCAGATATTTGTGTGAGGACAGCAATAAACGCACAGCCCATTAGCATGGGAAATGAGAATCCATGAGAAATGATGGAGGGTGATGGCCAGAAAAGTAACCCCTGCCAGCAATCCTCTCATACCCAGAATCCTCACCACCACTGAGGGGCCATCCAAAGGTTCCCTGATTCTTGCAGCTTTTTCTCCCAGCTGGAAATAAAGCCAGAAGTTCCTCAATGCCAGACCTCAACAGCCGAGTCTTCTGGTGAGAGGCTGGATGTGCCCCAAAGCAAGAAAACGAAGAGGAAACTGTGGCAATATCAAAGCACGTGTGAACGTGAGACAAGGGAAGAGAGAAGCAGAGTGATTGTGCCAGCCAGGTATAGGGACAGAACAAACCAACCCCAATTCCTGAGCGCGCTGCGAGGAGGGGAAAGGATTTCATGAGACTCCTCCAAGCAAAAAGCCAAAGCAAATGAACCAAGTGATGTTCCAGGAATGGCATCAAAGAGCCTGGCTCTGCTTTGGCCACGAGGCAGCTCTTCAGAGAGACCAAACATCTCCAGAGCTTGATCCAGCCCAGCACGGAGCCGGGACAACGGGACAATCAGGGGAGCCCCCGGGTGGGATCAGGGATGTGCCAGGGGCTGGGGCACAGCCACCCTCAGAAGCAGGGCCCTCGCTTGCCTGGTGCCTGATCAAACAGCTCTGCCATTCCCCCAGCCCCAGCTCAGCTTCTGATTAATTGTGAACCACCGAAGGCCACATAATTACTGCAGGGAAAGTGGAGGGATGCAGAGATGGACAATTAAAACACTCCAGCAGCTGCACAGGAATCCATGGCTTGGAGCAGAGGCAAAACAAATCTGCAGAATCAGCTCTGGATCCAGTGTGGTAGGAGTTAAGTGCAATTTTATTTCTTTTTCCATTTATTTATCAAATTGATGCTTTTGACTTTCCTTTATGTATGTGAAGTAGGATCAAGCTGCTTTTTAAAACTGGTATCTACCTTATGCTGCTTTTCTGATTAATAGTACCTCTGCTAATAGGAAAAGTATGAGCATCCATGCACATGACATGGACTTCAAACCAAGCTCCCAACACCATGGATAATCCATTATTTTACACAGGTAAAACACACCAGAATACGGACCTGTGTTACTGTGAATTGCTAAGAGCTACAACAAAATAATAATGAGAGAATATAATGACAGTAACTTCTCTGAAACCTGGAGAGAAGTGGGGAGACCTTTCTGCTCCATTTATCCAGAAGAGCATGAGGAGTGCTCAAAGTTATGGTCTCCTTATGGTTTTCACATCATCCTGTTTCCCATTCTTGGCAGTCCGGAAATCATTTGGGCTGAAAGAAACAGAAAAACTCCATCTCCTCATGGCTCTGGGAGCAGCAGCTCCAGGCTCTGCCTCCAACTGCAGCCAGGGATCAGCCCAAGGGCACCCAAGCACCACCAGTCACCCCCAAAACAAGTGGGAAGCAGCCAGGAAGATTCTGGGAGCAGCTCCCAGTGCCTAAAGGAGAGCTGGAGAGGGACTGGGGACAAGGGATGGAGGGACAGGACCCAGGGAATGGCTTCCACTGCCAGAGGGCAGGGCTGGGTAAATGGGATTTTGGGAATTGTTCCCTGGCAGGGTGGGGATGGAATTCCCAGAGCAGTTGTGGCTGCCCCTGGATCCCTGGAAGTGCCCAAGGCCAGGTTGGACACTGGGACAGTGGAAGGGCAGGGGTGGCACTGGATGGGATTTAAGGCTCCATTCCAACCAAACCATCACACACACATTCCTCCCTTCTCCAGGTGTTCCCTGGCAGGAGTGTTTGGACAGAATTTATTTTTCAATTTTCCTTCCAACTGCTGCTTTTAATGGCAGTGCCCTGCCACTGCTGAACATCTCCAGATGTTTTTGGTGGGGCTGTTCTCCCAGCAATTCAACACCAGAGGCTTTCCCAACACCTGCCACCTCCACCTTGGCCAGGAAAGGGAACACCTTGCAAGGCAGAAATGAATTTGCTTTCCAGGAACGCACTGACTTCTCTTTTCCTGCAGGATACAAACTCCATGTGCCAACACACACACACACACACCCAGAGCTTTAAACTCGCAGGGAGCTGAAAAAACAGAAAACCTTCATGTTAATTTTGCTTGGCTAGAGATGGCAACAGCTATTCCTGGGAATTCTGACAGCTTTAATAAAGCAAAAGAAGGCACATAACTCATGCACGGGTGTCTTCTGCTGGCCCTCCTCCCCTCCCTGCCCTTCCCTCTTCCCCTTTCCAAACTTGCACAGCAGAACCTCCACAAACTGCCTCAGCATTAAATATCTGACTGAAAACACCAGCTGCCTTTTAGAGGATTTTCTCAGGCTTCAAAGCCTTAAGTACCTTTGAAAAGGCAGAGTGAAAGTGGTCTCAAAACATCGGTAAGAAAAGTAGAGGAATTACATCATGGGAAATTCCCCCCTGGAAGGAAATCCCTCTGCTCAGCATCAGAGTTCTTGGAAGGTTTCTGAGCACCCAACTCCAGGCATGGATCTCTGAGCACCTCTGAGTTGAGATGGACAGGAACAAGTTGAAATTTAGAGAAAAACACACACTTGAGAGTTATATGACCTACCTGGGACTAAACTTTAGGAATGAAAGAAAAAAAAAGGCCTTTCTTAATGTCCTGCCATGGCTGAGCCCCAAGGAGAGGATCACAGAGCAGCAGACAGGGGGTGGCCAAAGTAGCCACTCACTAGAGGTTTTACCTATGGAAAGTTTAAGTCTTAAACTTGTGATCAACAAGATGTAATTTTGCTCTCACACAGGAAAATAAAAGAAGTGTGTTCATTGAAAAATAAAAAACCCCAAACCCTAAACAAAACCTGTGAGAAGTCTGACTGCTTTGCTTTCACCCTGGAGAATATTTTAATTTTTCCTTAAAAAGTGTCACTGCCTTTTTATTTTTTTTTTTAGTCGGGCTGGAATCACGAGAAACATTTATTTAAACAACATTATTATTATTTAAATCGCTTCCACTTTCATCAGTCAGTAACTACATTTGTTTACATTCCTGAATTGTGCTAGGTGCTGCCTGGCATCCCAAAAAATTCAGAGTGGAGGGTTTTGTATTTTTACCTGGTCAACAAACAATGGTTGCTGTCGGGGTTTAGTGTGCATTTTATATTTTATTTTATTTTATTTTATTTTATTTTATTTTATTTTATTTTATTTTATTTTAATTTAATTTTATTTTTTGACCCAGATTTTTTTTTTTTGTTTGCAGTAACGTGGTGCCCTCTAATATGCCAGCAGTGTCATGTATCTGTCACACATCTGCCTCAACTTTTTGGGGGTATTTGGGATAAATGGATATTCAGCTCCATATGACCAACATGGCTTTACAGGGCAATGCTTCATTAAAACTACAAACTCCTCAATCAGAAATAAAAGCTCATTTCAAGTGATCTGAAGACATCCAGAAAGAAATGTGTATTTTTTTTCCAGCTGGACGTGTCTCATAAAGAACCTTTCTTCAGACCGCTGCAGCTGCTGCACATCTCCAGCCCGTGGTGGTGACATCCAAGAGAGCCCAAAATCAATCTCCACGTGGGAATCCACCACAGGATGAGGGTTTTCACAAACCACAGCTATTCCAGCCCATTCCTCCTGCAATCCTATCTATTCCTTTCCACCCCAGCCTTTCCAGAGCCAGCTGGCTCCTGCATCCACACAGCCCAGAGGAGCCTTCTTCCCAAAGCTCCATCCCAGCCCTGCTCCTCCCCGTGTTTGCACGGGATGGAAGGAAGGAAAAGCTGCTTTTAGCAGAGGGCAGGAAAGCAGCAGCACCTGGTTCACTTTTACAGGCTCCTTCCAAAGCCACTGCCAAGAACTGGGAGTTTCTAAGGCGCTCCCAAAATAAACACGTCAGCGGCGGATTGGCTTCGGGATCATCCCAAATAGCTCAACCATGATGAAACCCAGAGAAATGCTGCGAGAAGCCGTGTCCTGAAGGGGCATGACGTTCATTCTTTATTTCTGAGCTGCTTTTTGCCTCAGTCCTTCAGGAACTTCAGGGAAACAAGGAGGACCTTGGGCTGTGCTGAAAGGAAGGAGTGTAACACAGCGACTCTGCTGGCACATTCCCAGGGGGAAAGCCAGGAGCTGGCAGCTTCCTTAGGATAAATAAATACCATGAGAATGTCATAGCAGCTCCCAGAACATATTTACAAAACAGATACCTATTTATAAAATATTTGTGTATTTTAAATACAATTGATTGGTTGAATGGAACATCCAAACCCCACTTCCACTGCCTGGAGCCACACACACCTGAGTGTTTTATCCCTGGAAAACCATCTCACCTTTCAGTGGTTTGCCTAAGGAGAGGTTAAGAAACTGAGCCAGTGAAGAGTCGCCTTTACCTCAGTTTTTTAAAATTTTCAATGTCTTTTCTTTGTTTAAGACAGAAATTAAAAAAGCTCCTCAAAAAAAAAAAAAAAAATTTGCAACTCCTCCTAGCCTGGAGTCAACAAAGTGCCATTGATACATGTGGACAGACTCAGATGATATTATTAATTCTAATTTTTAAATTTTTTGGTAGTGTTTAACAATTTAAAATTTTGTCCTTTTATAATTTTACCTTATTTTAATTTTTTTTTGTGATTTTTTTTTTTTCCCCAGTGGTGGGAAGAGCCTGATGATTGTTGGCATGGAGCTCCATGAGTGTCATTAGTATAGGTAATTCTTAATATTTATATAAGTTTTATATATATATATATATATATGTACATATATGTAAACTAGTTAATAACAGAGCTCCTAAACCAGAGTAATTTTTTTACATTTGCAGAAGTCACTGTTATTCCTGAATGATAACCCTTGCCATGAAATAGATCTAAGGGGCCAGAATTATTTTAAAATTATTGGTTTTCAAATGGCATTTTTTTATCAGCAAATTACTGAAGACAAGTTGTCACATAACTCTCACATATGTGAATTTGTAATAGAAAAAAAGTTGCAGTATCTGAAAACTGAAGGCTGTCTTTTTCTTACAATTATATAGACCTGTGCTTATCTTCCCAAACTAATTTTCTTTTAGAGAAACAGCTGGTGTGTTACCTTCCAAATGGAAGAATCAGTGATGATTAGCACACCAAAATTAACATTAAAACAGGACTTAGTGAGGCAGCATTATTTGTTCTACAACAAGAAGAGTGAGCGGACATTTTTACTGGAGCCTTCATTGTGAAATTAACTAAAAAATTTATTTTATTTTATTGTGTTTTATCCCCACCTAAATGTCATTTAAGCAGCCCTTCTTTGATAGATGAAGGCTAAAGCCACCCCAAAACTGCAGCTGAATTATCTGGTCTCTAATGACTCCAAACCGATTACGGGATGCAGAGCAATCTCGTTAAATTTTATTCCAAAGCTTACTACACTGGTGTTTTCTCTTATTTTTCTATCAATGAAGCCCAGGAGGTTTAAGGACAATTCATTATGTATGAGACCCAACTTACAGTGCTTGACTGTTGATTAATAGCAAAGTTTGCTGGGTGTACATTTGCAGCATTAGATGCATACAATATGCTAACTTATTCTTCCACCCAAGCTAATTATTTACCAAAATGACTACTTGAGACTACAATTTATTAAATGCATGCATCCAGTCTCGATTTGGCCCCAAAAGACAGCCTGGAATGAAGATCTTTTACTTGATGTGACAACTTCTGGAAACAGTGTTATTAATATTGTAAATGTGGCAAATAAAGAGTTCAAATAGCCGGGTGGCTCTGCTGCATTTCTTCCCCACAACTGAATCGAGGAACAAAGCACCTTTTTAGGTTTAAAATTCATGGGGAAGCACATCCTGATATAGTTTAATTTAGCTGCTTATAAATGAAGTGGCTCTATGATGGGAGGGAGAGATTAAAAAAGGGATGAGACAGCAACAACCCCCAGTTCCTGTTGAACAGCCCCTACACTGCTCCTTTTAAGACCTATTAAGAAAAATTTGATGCATTTAGGGAAGAACATGAGAAGTCATAGCTGAGTAAGGCTTAGTTCTTGCCATACAACCTGTGCAATGTTTTCCTTATTCTGTTTTTATCTGTTCTGGAGGATGCAAATTCTTAAGGATGTGACCGGTGAGAAATTCTGCATCCTCTCTTTAACCCTGGGAAAGAAGCACCTGCACAGAGATTTGGGCATCATATACATATAAATTCCAAATAACAAATAAATATATCATTAATTGCATAACACATTAATAGATTAAATTACTGATACAACAAGCAATAAATAAACACACCTCTTGAGTAAATACAAATATATCCAAATAGTCTCACTTTTTTCCCTGACTTCTGCAATTAATGACATTAAATTTGGGGGCCAAACTGGGCTTGCCCAAGCCCATGATCCCTGCAAAGCTGTTCCTGCTTATTCCCTGCTCCTGGTGTGCACCAGCAAACACTTCAAAGGATGGAGTGAGACTCCTGTCTCCACATGCCAAGATAAGGAAAATCAATGTCAATGCCCAAAAGACACAAGCGATAGCACTGAAGGTCATTAAATGCTACTCACTGCCCTGGACCATTAAAGTTTTGATTGGAATCCTATACAGGGAGACACAGATTTCAAACAAGATCCTGCCCTGGGATGTGGCACTGCGAGAGCACGGCACTGACTTCCCAGGGAACACCTGAAACACATCCAAGGAAAACAATGCTCTGTGTGTGTGGGCTTGGCTCCCTTTCCCTGAGCATTTATTGTGTTTTCACAGCAGTGAATCCCATTAGCAACAAAGATCTCTGTTAAAGCAACAGCCAGGTGGAAGGACAACCACCAAGTTCTGATTCTTCAACCACCTCAGTCTTCTCCTGTGCATGCCAGTGCCCTCCGCTGTCTGCTCCTTGCCACCCTCCTTCCCTCAATCCCAGACTGGTTTGGGTTGGAAGGGACATTAAACACGACCTTGTTCCACCCCTGTCATGGCAGGGACACCCTCCACTGTCCCAGGCTGCTCCTGGCCCCATCCAGCCTGGCCTTGGGCACTGCCAGGGATCCAGGGGCAGCCACAGCTGCTCTGTGCCAGGGCCTGCCCACCCTCACAGGAAGAATTTCTCCCCTGTATTCATCTATCCCTGCCCTTCGGCAGTTTGAACCATTCCCCTTTTCCTGTCACTCCTGTCCACAGTGCTCTCCTTAGCCCGCCTTTAATGTTCTGCCCTTTTCCTGTGCTGGCCAGCACCACCCAGCTGAGCTCCCACGGTCTGGACCATCTCTGGACTGGTCAGTCTGACCTCACTGCTCTGCTGAAGATCTGCTCCACCTCCACACTGGCCACCCATTCCAGTACTGCTTTCCTCCTGTCTCCCACCCCCTGCTTTTCCAGACTAATTCCTGCTCTCTCCAGATTTCATCCTGCACCTTTCTACCCCGTCTGTGTTAGCAGGAATCATCCAGGCCAAGAGAACCCCTGTTAGCTCTGGTGCTCATCAGCACCGGGAGTTCTATCAGCTCAGAGACCTTCCCCAGAGAGACCCACTCCCCTCCATGAATGAAACCCTTCAAAGACCAACAGCTGGGCCCTATTGAGAGAGCACAAATATTCCTAATATCACACTGACCTCTCCACAAATATTTCCGTTTCAGATCAGTAGGTCTGGCAGCAGAACGACCGGAAAATTTGCCGAAAAAATAAAAAAAAAGCCCAATTTCTGTGCATCTTCTGTGTTGGAAAGGACCACCCTGTTCTAGACTGAGAACGGGGGAGACTGAGCACACCCTGAACCAGCAACAACCGAGCAGATGCTTCACATTAAATGTTTTAAAGCAGGAAGCAGAACTGGAGCCAAGTTCCAAGCAGCAGCACACTCTGCCCAAGATGTTCGGCAACATTAAGCATAGGTGATATCATCAGTTCTAGCTTTAATTAGGTTAAAAGAAAGTCAGTTAATTTTAGCACTTACAAGAAATTCTTACAAAACATTTTTTCTTATATAAAAAGGAGTCTCCCATCAGACCTGGGAGGTCTGTTTTATCACAGGCAATTAACTGTGTTAGGGCTGGCTGCAGGGGACCCTTAAACCTCACATCGAAATTCCCTGTGCTGCACTGCTGTCCCTGCTGGTTTTGGGGATACACCTCCATCCCCATCCCTCTGCAGTGCTGGTTTTGGGGATTCACCTCCATCCCCACCCCTCTGCAGTGCTGGTTTTGGGGATCCATCACCATCCCCATCCCTCTGCAGTGCTGGTTTTGGGGATTCACCTCCCTCTGCAGTGCTGGTTTTGGGGATTCACCTCCATCCCCAGCCCTCTGCAATGGCCACAAACCTACCAGCCCTACCCAGCACCCTGCCTCACAGTGATAACCCAATTGCTAATTGGTATGTGAAGTAAAATTTACATTTTTTCTACATATCCCTAATAGATATAATCCCAATTATGCATGGACTAAAAAAAAAAAAAGAACACCCCAAAAAAACCTCACCAAGCTTAAGGGACTTAAAATACACATTACAACCCTTATACTGCAAGACCCAGGTTCCTGATCTGGTGCACGGGGACACTGAAGGACAAAAACTTAAGGCTGAATTATTGGAACTGGGCCCTGACTTTGGATGTCCACCTTGACGTGCGTCAGTGCATGAATTCCAGATGACAGTGAACACCAAGAATTATAATCAACAGCACCTGCAGATCCTCCAGCCTATTAAAATGAATTAAGATACAGATAAATCAGGAGCCTCTTAAGAATTCAACTTGCCAGGACGTTTTTCAAAGCGAGCTCCCAGTGTGGGTGTAAAGTCAGTGACCCCTGAGCATCTCCTGCTGAACTGAGTCCAGAGGCCACAGGGATGCTCCGTGGCTGGAGCCCCTCTGCTCTGGAGCCAGGCTGGGAGAGCTGGGGGTGCTCACCTGGAGAGGAGAAGACTCTGGGGACACCTTAGAGCACCTCAGAAAAACGAATATATCCCAATTAAAACAGCATAGTTAATAGAGATCTCCAAAGCCTCTCTGCAGGGCTTTGAGGTTGCTACCACGCACATCAGCAGGACTTCTCCCAAAATGGCACCACCCAGTCAAGAACTGGCTGTACCTCCTACCAATTTGGCCTCAACAAAAAAAAATACAACAGCAGGGAGAGCAAAGGATAAAGAATGTGTTCTTTCATTTGGATCAATGTTTGCTCTTCCCAACACTCCACAGTGCCTCGGTCACCTCTGGGCAGGCTCAGGCAGGAAGGGCCCTTCTGCACGTACCAAGAGAGCCCTCCCCTGCCACAGGCCATCCCTGCATCCTCTGCATCCAGCAGGAAAAGATTTCTCTCAGGTAACCAAGCAGGACCCCATCACTGGATTGGAAAGTCAGCAGGGCACATCAATAAAACCAATAAAAATACTGTTTCAAAAAGTGCTGTTATAATTAACTGAAATAAGAGTCTATAAACTGCCACCTCAGAAGAAGCTTGTTAAAGGCTGAATATAGGAACTGTAATTTAAACATGCTCTGCCCTTCATGGACCACCCTGGCCACATCCTGGCTCTTGCTTCTCCCATCTTCCCACAAATCTCTGGATCCCAGGGGGATGCCTCATCGCTGGATCCGGGAGTTTTGGAACTTCTCTGTTGCGGAGGTGCTGCCCTGGGAGCAGAGTTGCTGTGACCTTAAAATCACATCTGAACCTCCTGGCAGAGCACAAAGTGGGATCTAGGGAATTACAGCCCTGGCACTGCCACATCAGAATCCTGCAATGGTTTGGGTAGGAAGGGATGTTAAAGCTCATCCCATCCCACCCCATCCATGGCAGGGACACCTCCCACTGTCCCAGGTGCTCCAACCCCAATGTCCAACCTGGCCTTGGGCACCTCCAGGGATCCAGGGACAGCCACAGCTGCTCTGGGCACCCTGTGCCAGGGCCTGCCCATCCCCACAGCCAGGAATTCCTTCCTCACATCTTATCAAATTCCACCTTCCTTCAGCTCAAAGCCATTCCCGTTCATCCCATCCCTCCTGTCCTTTCTCACTCCTCCTCCAGAACACCCTGGATGGGAGAGCTGGTGACAGACCACCCTGCTGAGACAAGACAGACAAAACTACTTCACGTAACTCCATCTGGAATGGGGCAGGAGTATTTTCCCAGCCTGCTTTCCCTCCCTTTTTGAAGTGGAGTGCCTGGAGACCGCTGTCCTCCGAGCTTTAGGTGCATCTGCATTACAACCCCATTAGCTTGTGTACTACACTCATTAATAAATAAGCTCCTCACTTAAGTGCCTTTCTTGTAAATTGGTTTGTTCTGTTCCATATAAATAATATAAATTTCTCTTATCAAATGTGGTGGATTTTTTTCTTTACCTATGTAGAGACACTCTAGCAATTTAACCTCAGAAGGAGTTCATGTAATGCTCTTCCTCAGTGTCCCTTGTCACCAGCCTGTATTTACCATGGCAGCTCCAATATGTTAAATAGTTAGCACAGCAAAAAATAATGTCTTTAATAACTGGCATAAGTATATTGACCATACGTCAAAAGTAAAAGAAAAAACCCTACTAAATGGA